>NC_081211.1:15196101-15503046 GCF_902713425.1 Acipenser ruthenus
AAAAATTGCACTAATGACGATTTGGAATAAATAGCTTTGAGAATCTAGCCGTATTGCGTGCATGTGTTGGGTGTGAGTACTGGATTTATAACTCAGAGTTGCTGCAGGCACTGTCTCCAGCAGGCCAGCTGTCACAGGAGGCACAGCACAGCCTAGCCCCAGGCCCTGAAACACCTACATCGGCTACATGTGTGTGAACATTGACTGGGGTGACTACATACCCTGAGCAAGACACCTAGGCCTCCTATTTATACCATGTATTGATATTTTGGGGATTTTATTGTGGTTCGATATTTAGAAATCAGTAGAAGCTGTCGTACTTTATATCTGATTACTTGTTTTTTGAAATGTAATGTGTTATTTAGCCAAACGGTTACTTTTTAAAAGTCAGGGGTTGTTTTGTTTAATTAATTTTTTAATGTAGTTTCCCTTATAAAAGCTTAATACTGAAATTGCACAGTAATGTTGAGCTTTTTTCATGCTTTTCCCATGGTTATATTATGCACCTACATAGCAAATGCATGCCTTGCGGTATTTTTTCTAAATGCTTTACCATAAATACCTGGTCTTTACAATGCTTACCTATGCCTTGCTACACATTCACTATGTTTTATAACACTTTGCTTTATTATACTTTGCATGCTTTTACTATGATAAACTTGTATACACTTTTTTGTTTGTTTTACTGGTCTTGTGGATCAGTAAAAATGTAATTACTGTATAAACTGCAAAATTGTGTGGTGGGTTATAACAAGGAATACTGGAGGCTAAGTGGAGACCAGAATGCAAACTCATTTCAATCATGCCCTGCAGCAAGCAGCTGGATTTGTACCAGGCCTTCGTGACAAACGCCATGGAAAGCTAGAGAGTCTGTTGTGCCACTTAGCCTCCAAACTGCATACAATCACATTAGAAATGTATGAGCCAAAATCTGTTGAGTTTTGCTTTGATGATTAAAAAATTCATTTAATTCAGAAATGACAGCACTCCACGGCAAGTTAATTTGCCTGCACCTGGAGGATAATTGGGGTTAATTGGGCCACTTTACCATCTAGGTGGAAGTAATTGAAGAGCAGGGGGTCTTTGTATTTCAGCTGATTATCCCAGGTGGAGAGAAGCTCGGAAAAGCTGTGCCCTGAATTGGTGAGCGAGAAATTTGAGGGTTTTCAGGTTTAGATTAATCTAATACAAAAATATGAATAGACTGAATGTTAACTATTGCAGTGATAATTCATATACTGTAGTGTCCTTTATGTAAAACAATACTAGGGTGCTTTACAAACTCAGTGGACAAAAGCAAAATGAAAATGTTTTTTAGTCTGGTTAGGCTGAACTAATGGTGACCATCCACAGCGACACTGCAAGCGAGCATCTTAAGCACTATGCACAAGAGCCAAGTGCTACCCTTTCAAGTTCTGGAAGGGTTACAAGATGCTGGTAGAACCCCAGAGTTCAGTCTCTGCTGTCCTGACTGGCCTTATTATTGTAGGACGCACTGTTTACATACATTTTCTTTTGCTTTTCTTATATCATTTTTTGCAAGCTCGAGTTTCTCTGTATATAGTTTTGTTCATTTGTCTCCTCCTGAAAATGGTATTTGTTCAAAATAAAAACAGCTGATCACAAAGGAAATAAGTGTAAATCATCTCTAAATGCTCATTCCCTCGCTGTGAAGTTCAGAAAGGTTCAGAGAGACTGGAAACGTGGCGTGCTCCTGCACCTCTCCTGACCCACTTTCATCAGCTCATCCAAAAACAATAGAAAACAGGAAGGGACATGGTGGGGAGCAAGCGCCTATGGAGGAAGCTGCTAATCTCCTGGTTAAACTGCACACATGTCGCTCGGCTGCACGCGTACACAGCCAAACGACAGGCTACATTATTCATTGGGTCTGGGAGGGTTACCAAATCTCCTATAATCCCTTTTATGTTAGGTTTACCCTGAAATCCAATAATCAATTCAAACTGATGGCATCATAAATAAGGCTCTCCTAAAGAGGTCTGCCAATAGCGTTGGCTCTACAGTGAAATGTGTAATTGATTGAGACCTGATTTAAGTGAGACTGTGATTAAAATGAAAGCATGCCCTGGTTTGGGGGGCAATCCTCTTGTCTGATTGATGTGGTGGAACACCTATCTCCTGGCTGAGACCATAGGTGTCAAGCACAGCCCCACTAGAATGGATGAGGCCCATGAGACTCATCCAATAAGAGCTGCCGGTGCTTTTCAATAAATCCCTTTGTGCGCAGTGTTGTCACCACTAAGATGAATGTTTAGGCTTTTTCTTTCTAGAACAAGACATGTCTGCTTTGACAAACGCGAGGAATCCTGCTTCAAAGAGTAAGTGCCTTCAGCTTTCATTTGATTCTTCTTTTTTACACTGTTTCTGATGTTTGAAATCCTTCTGAGTGGTTCCATTCATTTTGATGTCTGTGTTAAGAAACCTCCACCTGACTTCAGGAGCAGTTCTTCAGTTTTAGTTGCCCATCACAGATGTAACATCGTCTAGATCAGCCACAACACCTCCGCGTTTGAGAAACTGTTTCATAAGCATGCTACTCAGCTGTACTCTGTCTGAATGCAAATGCAACATAAACCTGCTCCCAAAGGTACTTCTTTATTTGAATTAAATTATGTTGACTATATTAATGCAATATATATATGAATCAAAAAGTCATTTGTGCACAAAAAGTTAATGGCGAGGTGCTTACCACAAGGAAAAAACTATTTAAAAAATAAATTTGTCTTTGAAATAGCTGATAAAGTCACTTGGTCCAACAGAAGATAGGCGTGGCAGCACTCTCATATAGATCTTTCAAAATAATGAGCAGTTTAAATAAGATGAAAGGAACAAGTTTTGAATCAAAATTGATATTTTATTCATGTTAAAAGAATTTGCATATAGCACTACGTGTTTCGACATGAACATGTCTTCATCAGGTTTGTTAGTTTTCAGTGTATATGTACACACAGTGTACACACAGTATTAGCAACCCTGATAAAGACAACTTTCGGTTATTAACAACATTTTCCCAGGAACCAATCCCGTCCCATAGACTTTAATGTTAATGAGATTCTGATATTAGCAACTGTACGCCACTTATTGACAGCTTTATTACTAGCTGCCAGTGCTAAAGAGCGCACTTGCATGATTTATGCACATACTTCATGCAGCTTTTATAACACACTGATTTCGCAACTGCGTATTTCTGGCGTACTGAGGCAGAATCATGGCTTTCGAAGCTGCATGCAAAATTGAGATGGATTTACATCGGGAGGTGGTACATTGTAAAAAGCAGACAACGATGGACAATTTCTTATTTTAAAAGTGTGTTCTTTAGAATTGATTGTAAGTACAACACATATTTTTTATGTTTGCTTTACTCATTGTAAGGACAACTGTAGTACATCGTTGTGTAGTACTATTTAAGCCTACTCCCTTTTTTGTTTACACACGTGAAGTAAACAGTTCTATGTTTGGGTATTTCGTGTTCCTCATGTTCATTTTTTAACATTGTAACATTCAAAGCACATGTATTTCAGTGCCATATTTGTACAACTGCAGTGTATATCGCTGATCCATACAAATACACTTGAAAACAGGGGGCTTTTCGCTTATTGGCACCTTTCGGTTAACGACAACTTTTTGCTAGGAACTGGGAGCATGTTAATAAGCAGCATCTACTGTATGTGTATATATATATATATATATATATATATATATATATATATATATATATATATATATATATATATATATATATATATATATATGCATTGCATTAATATAACTGCCTATTTTGCTCACCTTACAATAACCCCCTTTTGTTGTATAATGGTACCTACCGTTAGTGCAGGCACGGGCTGACGGCAGTGTTACATTCTAAATAACCCCACGCACTTAACAGCCGTTCATGGAGATGAGCTGATCCGCCCGGTCTGGGGAACATTGCTTTGTCAGGATCATTTGGGGAGATTTTATGTGTAACAACCCCTTGAAACAATCTTGCAGCATTCCAGGGGTCCCCGGCCCCCACAGTGGGAACCCTGCAGAGATATAGCACTTTGAAAGAAAGACCTTTATAAATCTGATCTAATACTGTTTAGGACACAAATCAGGGAAAAGAAGATGGAGTTACATGCTGTTGAGTTTTATACATGTTAGAAACCGTAACATGTAAATTCCCCTTTCCGAGAGAAAACGTATCATGTAGACACACATTTTGACTAAATCCTTCATCAGAAAACAACACTGACAAGTTTTGCCTCAGAAATGGATAGATGTTGTCACCTTTTCCCAGTGAGTTTTGCTCAAAGACCAGGGTATGGCTTGGGTATCTTTATGTTTATGTAGAAAATAAACACATTGTTCTGTCTCCACCATAATCATATTCAGCTGAGTCCCACAACACCTGGGACTCATTCCCAAATACTGCAGATATTATATGCTCTTTATACATACTCAGGATAAATAGGCTCATTTTTGCCCAGTGGTTAGCCTTGCAATAAATGGCCCATCAATAGATGTGTTGTTCTAATAGATAAGCAGGCCTGTGACATCTGCAAGCTCAAGCTCCATTGGCAGGGTTCGTCTGAGGATCACAAGTTAACATCCATCATTTCAATAGCTTCTGCTGTTCTATTGAGAACCTCGCAAATACTGGAACAACACAAGTATGATCTGTTTATAAATACAAAAGCTGTGTGCTTGAAAACCAGTGCCTTTAGTATCATGCATTGAAACATTAATGAGAAAGTGCAGTGGAATCACAATAGTTCACCTCTGGGGGCCTGGGCTCCAAACCAGCTTACCACAAATTAAATGAGTTTGTGGCTGTCAACCTAGCCCCCAGATCACAAAGCGAGCACAGCATGGAATCTCACTTTAAAGGGAATGTATCATTCAAATCGTATTTGTCTTGCCTTGTTCCTGATCCCCTGGTTACCCATGCACATTTGGTACGCGCCCTCGCATTTTCACTTTGCGTGAACATATAGTATGTACAGCCCACCCTGTGCTTCTCATTTCCAGAATCCTACTAGAAAATGACGCTGAAGTATGGTAGAAAGTTAAATATGTGCACAATGCAATCCAGACCCCAAACCAGGACCAACCACCATTCAGGCGGTGGATATTAAAGGAGATGATTCTGTTTGACCGACATCTCAGTTGTGAAAACAGAAACCCTATTAGGGTTGTGGCAATAGCCACACACAGTGTTGCAGGAAATGCATCACCTGCTATTCATAATTCTGAATAGCAGAGCCTGGCCAGGCAATGTCTTTTCTTTTTTATTATTAGCTCTTTTTTTTCGTTCGCCTTATAGTGTTATTCCTGTCTCTTATTTTTAGAGCTTTTCAGGACATCTATATGTTTCCATTGAATTGGTTTGTTTTACCTGTGTTTTTTTTTATTACCCTTTTACTGGGGGTTTTACGGTAATGATTTGTGCTTGCTCCTTTTTTCCCTCCACTAGTCACCTGATGGGGGAAGGCCTTGAGTTCCTGTTTCCTGTTTTAGGGGTGGGGAGTAGAAGGAAGGGGAAGAAGGGTTTGGTTGTTGCTCACCTTTGTTGGTTAGGATCTTTGGTTGTATTACTATACTTTTTTTTGTTTTTTCATTATTTTGCTAAATATAGTTTTTGTTTTTCTCTTTTCAACTATCCTAACTGCGCAGGCTGCATTTTCTTTACCACCAGGTTTTTTCCTGCATTCCTTTTTTGTTTGGGGTTCTGTTTGTTTTTGCCAGTTTTGTTGTTCAAAGGATTTACATCAACTGCATTGCAGATTCACAGAACCAGCACCGGATCAAGAGCAGCCAGGGTGAGATCTTCTTCAATTATTTCTCTACTGGATTACACTTTTTTTTCTGAATGGGCATTCATGTGCTTTATTTTTGGGATGTTTGCATAGGATTTTTCTGGGACATTGTTTGTTTTTTTGGTGATTTTTATATTGCTTTTATTGTTTTGTTTGTTTGGGACTGTTATTGTGATTTCTTTATTTTTCACTACTAGTGACATTCATTGCCTTCCAGTAGTTTGCTATAGGATGTTGAATAGACAATTAGTGTCCATTTTCCTTTGTAGTAATAAATGTATTTTTGGTAGCCTCTGTGTGGCCCCCTATTCATAATTATTTTTGCTGTAGCAATTGACTGCTGTTATTAGTCAACTTTGTTATAGAATTGGTGGCCTGTACGGGGACTCAAACAGAGGTTTATTTAAGAGTTTGTTGAAGGATAGGTCACTTTTGTCTTATTCATATTCACTGGTGTTAATGGGCATAGGTTTTAAACATGTCTCTTACCCTGTCTACTCCTGCTAGAGAGCTAGGGCCTGGTGGTGAACTATTTGATATATCACCTATTGAACATGTGACTAGGCGAAAACCCAGAGAAGCAGTGGGGGAATAAACTACTTTATTGAGTGAACTTTATGTTAGCGAGCCAGAGGAGCCTGAAGGCGTTGACATTGAAGAGCCAGTTTTGGCTGTTGATCGGCAAGTGTCTGAGGAATGGGCTAACACTGTGGAGGAGATAACGGAGCAGATTAGGAGCTTGGGGAAGAGTTTAAAATGCCACAAGATAGCAGCATTAATAGAGAGGAGTCACTGCGGCAGTATATTGATACTCGGTTTCAGAGAATTGAAAAGTATGTAGATAGCGTTGTCCTTCAGCTGGACAAGGCAGTGGTTGACTGCCTTCATAGGCGAGACAAACAGTGGGCCAATACACTGGAGAAACTGGAGAAGAAAATAAACACCTCCAAAGTTACTCTAACAACACCTCATTCTCAACGGTACAGCTCTGAGCCCTCTAGATTGGTGCTGGAGAATTTGGATGTCCCTCAAAAATCGAGTGTTCACTCTAAGTCCAAACTCCCTATAAAAATTAACTTCCCAAAGTTTGGGGGGGAGAAGGAAGACATGGATGCTGTGGGATACATAGATCTCTGTGAGGAGTTTTTAGCATTGCAACCACTGGCTGATAATGAAATAATGGCCACATTATCATCAGTTTTAAAGGGTTCTGCTAAGAGCTGGTGGATGGCAGAGTGGCAAGGAATTTGTACTTGGCTGGATTTTAAAAGTGCCTTTTAAAGGCTTTTCTCCCAGTGGATTTCCTAACCACGGTGGAAGATAAATTACGGGACCGAGTGCAAGCACCAGGGGAGAGCATAAGAGATTTTGCCTATGACTACCGCGCCCTGTGTCTCAGGTGGAAGCCTGACATTTCTGAAACAGAGGTTATACGAAGAATACTGAATAGCTGCTACCCAAAGCTAGCGAGCTGTCTGTGGGGAACAGTGATTTCGGTGTCAGAACTGGTTCGGGTCGGCACCATGATAGAGAGAGACTGGAACATGCAAAAGGATTACTGGGCCAGGGTAAACAGCAAGTCCTCCACTGATCGTGCAGAAAAGAAAGGAAGTAATGGGGATTCAATGAAACCAGCAGAGGTGAGTGTGGTGCAAAATGTCCGCCAGTTTATAACCACCTCACCTAGCCAATCCGGACTTACATTGTTGGTTGTGAAGATTGGAGTGAGAGATGTGCACATCCCTGCGTTGCTGGACACTGGCTGCACTTTTACTCTGATTAGAAACAAGCTCTGGAAAGAGATTCAAAGGCCCAGTGACTCTGTGATGCTGTGTGGCGAGCAAGCGTTTGTGTTGGCTGATGGACAGACTCACTCATCTCTGGGGAAGACCTGGCTCACATATGACTTTCACGGTGAGATTTGGGTCATAGACACCTATATCATGGCTGACGAACACCTGGCTTTCCCTTTGATACTGGGCCTTGACTTTTTAGGTATAACAAATACCCAAATTGATATGAGAGGAAAACAATATGGAGTAAAAGGACCAAAGGGGTATAGCTTTTATCCATTTGTACCTAAAGTAGAGTGGGGGGCAGTCTGGAATATTGAAAAAAAGGCTGAATCACCATCTGTTATGCTCTACATGGCTGTCCAGAAGAAGACGGTGGCTACTGCTGGTTTTTCCCCACTGATGGATGAGGAGGCTGTTGCGGATCCCAGTGTCATAGGGCTACGTCAAGATCTTCGGCAACTCATGGAGGAGTGGCCCTCTGTGTGCACCTCACAACTGGGTAAGACTACAGTGTGTACCCACAACATTTACACAACAGACGAGATGCCAGTGAGATGTAGGGCTTATCAAGCATCACCTCAAAAGAAGGCCCTGATTCAAGAACATCTTAGACAGATGGATGAGGACCGGGTTACTGAACCGTCTTCCTCGGATTGGTCAGCCCCGGTAGTCCTCATTAAGAAGCGTGATGGATCCTATCATTTCTGCGTGGACTACCAACAGCTAAACAAGAAAACCCAGTTTGACGCCTATCCCATGCCTCACATCCATGAAATTCTGGAGTCCCTCAATGGAGCTGTGGTATTTTGCTCATTAGACCTGCGCTCTGGATACTGGCAGGCTGCGATGGATGCAGATAGCAAAAGGAAGACTGCTTTTGCTACTCCCTTTGGTCTGTTCCAATTCAAAGTGATGCCATTCGGGCTCAAGAATGCGGCTGCAACATTTCAGCGGTTGATGGAGCAGGTGCTGGGAGGGTTGAGAGGACGTTGCTGTTTTGTGTATATTGATGACATCATCATTTATTCACCCACGGAAGCCCGGCATCTGGAGGACCTCAAACTGGTCTTTCAGAAATTACATCAAGCCCGCCTCACCTTGAATTTGTCCAAGTGCAAGTTTTTTAAAACCACCTTGAAGTTTCTGGGGCATGTGGTGACCAAGGATGGAGTGGCTGTTGCCTCAGAGAAGTCAAGAGCTATCCAGGAATACCCAACTCCCACCAACCTTAAGGAGATTCAGCGCTTCCTTGGAGTGGTTGGATGGTATCATAAATTTATTCCTCGGTTTGCGGATATCGCAGCACCCCTCAACCACCTGAAAAAAAAGAGGTAAAATGGGAGTGGACAACTGAGTGCCAAAACAGCCTGGAACAACTTAAGAAAGCTCTACAAGCTCCGCCTGTGCTGGCACACCCTGATCTTTCCAGAACCTTCACGGTTTACACGGATGCCAGTGAAGTCGGGCTGGGAGCTGTTCTTGCACAGATGGATGAGGAGGGGGAACACGTAATAGCATATGCTTCCAGAGTTCTCAACAAGGCCGAAAGAAATTATTCCACATCGGAGAAGGAATGTCTGGCAGTAGTGTGGGCAGTGGAGATATGGCGGCATTTTCTGGAAGGCGTCCTGTTTGACGTGGTCACTGACCATGCTGCATTAGCATGGGCTTTCAATACCCCTAAGACATCCTCTTGTTTAACTCGCTGGACATTGAGGCTTCAGCAATTCACCTTCACCGTTTTGTACAGAAAGGGTAGCCTTAATGTGGTCCCTGATGCACTGTCCCGGGCTCCAATCTCAACAGATGTGGAGGCATCGGTATGTGTGAGCCAAGGGAGGAGTTATAGCTCAGACCTGCTGGCTTCCCTTGATGAAGTGGCTGAAGCCCAATCCAGAGACCCCATGATCTCCCGTGTACTTGAAGATCTGAAGACGTCGACTCCGGTGGCAACTAACAGAATTACTTTTTTGTTACAGCAGGGTTTAGTCTATCGTAGGGTTCCCATACCAGACGAAGGTTTTAGATTTCAGTTGGTTGTGCCAACGACACTTACTACTTCTTTTCTCTATTACTACCACAACAATCCTCTGGGGAGACACCTAGGTCAGTATAAAACTCTGCTGAGGATATTGGAAGTTTCTTGGTGGCCATCCTTCCGCAAAGACACTTGGAGGCACATAAAGGAGTGTGGCATATGTCAGAGATATAAGCCCACAAACAGAAAACCTGCTGGATTGTTGCAACCCACTACTGTCCAGGAGCCAGGAGAGAAGCTGGGGGTTGACTTAATGGGCCTTTTTCCCCGAAGCAAGAAAGGACACGTCTACCTTTTAGTGGTAATAGACTACTTTTCTAAATGGGTGGAAATGTTCCCATTAAGAAACAGCAAGACACCGAGTATCGCTAGAATACTTACTCAGGAGATTTTCACTCGATGGGGTACCCCCCCAATACCTTGTGTCTGACAGAGGTCCCCAGTTCACCAGCCAGCTGAATGAGGAGATCTGCAAGTCCTGGGGGGTCATCTGTAAATTAACCACTGCTTACCACCCACAGGCAAATCTCACAGAGAGAGCGAATCGTACCATCGAAACCATGATTGCCTCCTTTGTGGGAGAGAATCATAAGCAGTGGGATGAATGGCTACCTGAGTTCCGCTTTGCCATAAATTCAGCCAGGCAGGAAACCACTGGTTTGTCTCCAGCTGAAGTGGTCATAGGGCGTACCCTTAAGGGCCCTCTGGATCGATTAATTGCAGTGGCTCCCTCTCCGGGTTCTCAGCAGTATTCCTTGTTAGAACGGCAGCACAACCTACTCAGGGAAGTTCGACATAGGGTTAGCCTTGCCCAAAAACGCCAGGCTAAAAACTATAATCTCCGTAGGAGAGATGTTCAGCTGGAAGAAGGGACATTGGTTTGGGTTCGAACACACCCATTGTCTGATGCCCTTGCCAATTTCTCTGCCAAGCTAGCACCAAAATGGTCAGGGCCTGCCAAAATTATTAAAAAGCTGGGTCCTGTCAATTACCAGGTACAGTGGACAGACCAGAAACAGAGGGTTGACACAGTGCATGTGGTCAATCTGAAGCCATATTTTGGAGCTAAACCCCTGGTACCTCCGGTTGGGGAGGGGGGGGGGGGGACTATGTGGCAATAGTCACACACAGTGTTGCAGGAAATGCATCACCTGCTATTCATAATTCTGAATAGCAGAGCCTGGCCAGGCAATGTCTTTTCTTTTTTATTATTAGCTCTTTTTTTTCATTCGCCTTATAGTGTTATTCCTGTCTCTTATTTTTAGAGCTTTTCAGGACATCTATATGTTTCCATTGAATTGGTTTGTTTTACCTGTGTTTTTTTATTACCCTTTTACTGGGGGTTTTACGGTAATGATTTGTGCTTGCTCCTTTTTTCCCTCCACTAGTCACCTGATGGGGGAAGGCCTTGAGTTCCTGTTTCCTGTTTTAGGGGTGGGGAGTAGAAGGAAGGGGAAGAAGGGTTTGGTTGTTGCTCACCTTTGTTGGTTAGGATCTTTGGTTGTATTACTATACTTTTTTTTGTTTTTTCATTATTTTGCAAAATATAGTTTTTGTTTTTCTCTTTTCAACTATCCTAACTGCGCAGGCTGCATTTTCTTTACCACCAGGTTTTTTCCTGCATTCCTTTTTTGTTTGGGGTTCTGTTTGTTTTTGCCAGTTTTGTTGTTCAAAGGATTTACATCAACTGCATTGCAGATTCACAGAACCAGCACCGGATCAAGAGCAGCCAGGGTGAGATCTTCTTCAATTATTTCTCTACTGGATTACACTTTTTTTTCTGAATGGGCATTCATGTGCTTTATTTTTGGGATGTTTGCATAGGATTTTTCTGGGACATTGTTTTTTTGGTGATTTTTATATTGCTTTTATTGTTTTGTTTGTTCGGGACTGTTATTGTGATTTCTTTATTTTTCACTACTAGTGACATTCATTGCCTTCCAGTAGTTTGCTATAGGATGTTGAATAGACAATTAGTATCCATTTTCCTTTGTAGTAATAAATGTATTTTTGGTAGCCTCTGTGTGGCCCCCTTTTCATAATAATTTTCGCTGTAGCAATTGACTGCTGTTATTAGTCAACTTTGTTATAGGGTTAACCCTTGAAAAGCATTGGACAGCCACATGGGTGCAGCAAATACATTCAACAAATGGGATATGTGGTGTGATGCGGGCTGAATTCATGAGCAGGGAACTGCATTAGATTAAACACGTTGTTTTGATCACAGTTCATGTGTCCATACAGCTTTTGGGATCAAAAGAAAAACCCTTCCAATAGTTTGTATAGTGCATGTTGTTGGTTTTGTATTATCCTCAAATCCCCAATCCCCTTTAATCATTCATATGCTCAATATGTCTTCACAATAACACATATTTGAAACTGTTCACCCCAGTATTTATTTTTGAAAGATTCCATGTTACTATTCCAAATACCTTCAGTTGTATAAGATTCCCTGGATATGCTGATATGCATAATGACTGCAGTTAATAACAGTATTCCTCTTAATAAAGCATCAAGACGCCATGAAATGTAAAGGTTAATCAGCTATGAATGAAACACATCCCAGCTTATATATTGTTCACTGTGACAAAGCCTAACAAGAATGAGTGATTCCTTAACTGGATGAGGAGACTCTCCAGGTTTGCATGTTGGTTCGTGTCTACAGTGCTTCCACAGCAAGTTCCATTTGGGATCTTGGTATGTAACTGCACAAAGAGAAGATGCATTCAGTACCCTGAGCTACTTTCTTCACATCCCTTTCCCTGAAGAAATGACCAAACATGTCTGACTACTAACTGGATACCAAGAGGGTTTGGTCTATTTCCACTTCCTAATTACACTGAGACCAGTCAGGATTATGTGTCTTGATAACTTTGGCATGCTAACTACAGCAGTTTCAACAGCTAAAAATACCCCCTTTTTCCTGGAAAACAGGGTCAGGAGTTTAGTTAAAGCCTTTGTTTACTGCATTGTCGAAATAAACAAGACAGGCTCACACTGTTCTGTGCTGTAGTATTAGAAGATGAAGCTCGATGTTGAATATACAAGAGGGCTGTATTTCTTAAGTGCTTTGTCCAGTCTTTAAATTGGTGGGTTGTTTTAACAAAAGGACTTAGTCAAGACTGAATAACAGCTTTCCTATATGCTTGTAAAATACAAACTTAACCAATAGGATCGTAAGACTTAGGATCATTATACCTGTAATACTGGCTTTCTGTTCTAGTGGAATTCCATTGGAACAAGAAGCTAATCCAATGGAATACAAATAATTGCATAAGCTGGTTAAATGAGCTGAATTTGAAGTAAAATGGGCTCTGCACTTCCACTCAACCATGCTGAGTAATAAGTTTAGGAAGTGGCTTATTCCTGCCTTACTGAGATGTCCTAACAGGGTGCTGTTTACAATGTTCTTGTTACAATTGACATGAGCACATGTTCAATCTTCAGTACAAGTTTGCTGGTGCAGAATGACAATGATGCTTCCCTTTTTGGTTTTGTGCATTACTAAACTGACTGTTTCTATGATTGCTGGATTGTATTGCCAATTGAATGTCGTGTGTTAGGTTACACCTACACCAAGTATCCATCACTGTTAGAAAAAAGGGAGACGGATTAAACATATTACTGTAATCAGGCATTGCCAATAATATTTCAAGCAGGTTACAAAGCGCTAACCCTCAAGCCAGGCATTATATACCAAGTATAAGAGCCAAGGTCCTATTTAAAGCACACACTCATTGAAATGATGTGAACTGCAGTCTGTGTGTTGACCGTTACACAATGACAGCACATACAAGTTCCTAGGAATCGGTCTCTTGTCAGGGTGAATAAAGCTAATGCAGGGTTTTCACACGTTTGCCAATTATATGTTGACTGACTTAACCTACCCTGCAACCATTAAGGTTTTTCACCCCCTCTAATGCAGTTGTACCAGTAAAGGCTACAGCTCCAGTAACATTACCCATGACTCACATCACTCTCTGAGGAAGATTTACACATTGTGACTCTGCACAGAGCTGCTGCTGAAGCACAATATACAAAAGCACAATACGCCAGAGCGCAACTGCCCCACTCAACACAACAGGCACATGGCAGAATCAAACATTAAACTGCATCTGCCTGTGTACATTACTACATTTCAATTAAGTAGAAACGTAAAACACAAATAGCATTGGATTTTCCATACTAAAACAATTAGGGCAAACATTGCACTGGTAGACCATCAAGACTGGGCTGATCATGATCATCTTTGAGGTGTTTCAATTCCATGACATACTGATCCTCTAAAGGATCTTGAAAAAGATCCCGCCAGTGCTGCAGCTGAAGCCATACAGTAACAGAGACACAAGAATTGTGCATATGACTACAACAATAAGGATACACCTTGAACATGACCACAAAGACTGATGTGATTGATACCCTGCCTAATAACCTGGCAGCTTAATTTGCATCAAACCTCACCAAGACTGGAAAAGGTCTGTTCCACAATCTCACCCATTCTCTGCTTGTGTCTCACCAATTCTCTGCTTACACAAGCCTGTCCACTCATTAGGCTCATGCTAGTTTGTGTTTTGTAATAAGATTTACAGGAAATAGAGCTGCTGGTGCTGTCATTCTATCGGAGTCCAGTTTATGTCATAATGGACTTTTGTTTTGATAAGGCAAGCTGTTTAACTCTAGGAGTCATGTAGTTCAACATACCAAGCCAGTGCAGAGATCACAGCTACATTGTGTGCATAAACCCGTTGATACTGCAGGTACCTTTGCATTTTCTTTCCTGTGATTAAGTCTGCAGTATAAAGTAAAGTCAATTAAACAAAATAAGTGTAGAAATCTTACCTGGTTTTCATTTCCATAAGATAAATAGGTCTCACATGTGCAGTTTTGAAAGAAACACATGTTCTAGCACACACATTTTCATTTTGAAATATGATATCTGGTACTACTTTAAGTAAAAGGAAGCTCTCAGTTGCTATGCCTTATTTGGGTTAGTTGCATTTACTGGGTCATTTCACCTCACCAGTGTCTACTGGTTCAAAGCACACTGTCTGAAAGAATGTCAATCAATAGGGGAAGCCATTGAAGGGGTGGGGACAATTTCACCCTCCAGGTGAAATGACCAAGTGAACGCAACACTAACAGAAAGATCGTAAACAGCAATTTCTTTAACCAAGAGTAGTACCATATATCATGTTTTTAAAAATAAACTACACATTTATAATAACATGTATTTCTTTCACAACTGGATATGTGTGACTTATTTTCGAATGGAAGTACACAACCTGTAAGCTTCATTGTATTATTTTGTTAGCTGCAATCACTTTCATGAGCAGAAAGTCTCATTTAAAATAGTTTTATTTTTCAAGAAAACCACAGGCCACGTCAGAACAATAACTGAGCTTAGACACATGGCAGTTCCTGTGTGTTCTCCAGGATCCCTTTGTGTTTTTATAAAAAGGTATTTCCTGGAAAACAAAGGCTGCAGTTATCCATGACTGATACACTTCACAAAAAGGCTTCCCAAAAATGTTGACAGTCTCACAAAGTTTGCTTAAGAATACGTATAAACAAAAGCACTGCATGTGACGATAACAGCAAACAAAAGCTATTATGCGATAGGCCCCTGTTATGGAATGTGTGCGGGTAACCAGGCAGGAAGCCTCAATCACAGCTGGCCTTTTTCATTTTAACTAACCATGGCCAACAATGGCAGGGACTGGGTGGCGCAGTGGCTAAGGCCAATCTCCTGCTGAAATGACAGCAGAACCACAAGTAGCAACACAGTGTATTTAAACAGACCCTGTACCACACAGAGCTGCTGCCAGATTACTGCAATGGATTACCCGTAGATATCGAGATATTGGTTGGTTCTACCACTCTGATTTTAGCGCCAGCCAGACGCGCCAGCCAACCGAAGAGCCTCAACAAAAGAGCCGGGAGTCTAGCTGTGGGAGTCCAGCGAGGGGAGGCCTGCGCTGTCACACTGTTCCAATAGATCCAAACCTACCGGGGCTCTAGAAGAAGCTCTCTACTAGTCAGGTCTGTACCCTCCACCCTACTGCTCCCACTGTGCCTTTTGTCCTGCTATGACTGTCTCTCACATCCCTGTTCTGTCCTCCCGTCCTCGTCCTCTGCCCTCCCTCCGCTACTGCTCCTCTAACCCCTCTAACCTCATTTCTCTGCCTCTCCCCCCCTCCCGCACACTCTCTGGTGCACTCTGGAACTGTCACTCTTCTGCTAACAAAGCTGATTTCATCTCTGCCTTTGCCTCCTACCTCTCGCTCGATTTCCTTGCTCTCACTGAAACCTGGCTGTCCCCTGATAACACTGTTACTCCTGCTGCCCTGTCCTCTCTCTACGTCCTGTCCCATACCCCGCGTCTCACTGGACGGGGAGGTGGGACGGGTCTTCTCCTCTCTCCCTCCTTACTCTTTTCTGTCCCCTCCGATCTCATCTCACTCTCTGTCAGTACCTTTGAATTTCATGCAGTCAACTAACCTTTCCCTGTCAACTCCTGCTCATTGTTCTGTACCGCCCCCCTGGGCCTCTCACTCACTTTCTGGATGAACTCGACTATCTACTCTCCTCCCTCCCCTCCCTGTCTACCCCGACTGTCCTGTTGGGTGACTTCAACATCCATCTCTCCAACCCCAGCCACTCTGCTGGATTCCTCCCTCTCCTACACTCCTTCGACTTCTGTCTCTCTCCGTCCCCTCCTACCCACAAAGCTGGCCGTCAACTGGACCTCACCTTCTCCAGGGCCTGCTGCCCCTCCACCCTCTCTGTCACCCCCCTGGACCTCTCTGATCACTATTTCATCTCTTTTTCTCTGTCTCTCCCCCCTCTCCCTGCTCCTCCTACCCCCACTGTCACCTCTCGCCGTAACCTCCGCTCTCTCTCCCCCTCTGTCCTTGCCTCCACTGCTCTCTCACCTCCCTCCTATCGACTCCTTTTCACAACTCTCCGTAGACTCTGCTACCTCCACCCTCTTCTCCTCACTCACCTCCTCCCTCGACTCCCTCTGTCCCCTCACCTCCCGTCCTGCTCGCCCCTCCCCTCCCCATCCCTGGCTCTCCTCTGCGCTCCGCTCGGCAAGAATCACACTGCGATCTGCTGAAAAGAAATGGAAGAGAACCAAACTCCCTGCTGCCCTAGACCTTTACCGCACTCTCCTCTCCTCCTTCTCCTCTACTCTCTCCTCTGCTAAATGTGCTTATTTCCAATCTGTAATCCAGGCCTCCACTAACAACCCACGTAAACTATTCTCTACCTTCTCCTCCCTCCTTAACCCTCCCCCCCTCCTCCTCCCTCCTCTATCTCCCCTGATGACTTTGCCTCCTTCTTCTCTTCTAAAATTTCAGATATCCGCAAACTCTTTAACACCTCTCCCTCCCCCGCACCCCCTCCCGCTCCAACTCTTACACCCACTGCAACCCCTACTAACTCACCCTCCTTCTCCACCTTCTTGCCCCTCTCAGACTCTGACCTCTCCTCCCTGCTCCAGGGTCACAAACCCACCACGTGTGCCTTGGACCCCCTCCCCACTCACCTCTTTCAAGCTGCTGCTCCTGCTCTACTCCCCTTCATCTCCTCCCTCCTCAACACCTCTCTACTTTCTGGTATCTTCCCCTCTGCCTTCAAAAAAGCCTCTATCACTCCCCTCCTCAAAAAACCTACCCTCGACCCCACCTCCCTCCAGAGCTACCGTCCTGTCTCCCTCCTACCCTTCCTCTCCAAAACCCTCGAGCGGACTGTACACCGCCAGCTCTCTGCTTTCCTGTCCAACCACTCTCTGCTTGACCCTCTCCAATCTGGCTTCCGCTCTGCTCACTCTACTGAAACCGCCCTCCTGTCTGTCACCAACTCACTTAAATGTGCCCGAGCTGCCTCTCTCTCCTCTGTCCTAATTCTCCTCGACCTCTCTGCTGCCTTTGACACTGTTGATCACTCTATTCTACTATCATCTCTTGCTGACCTGGGGATCTCTGGCACTGCTCTGGCCTGGTTCTCCTCCTACCTCTCCAACCGCACTTACCAGGTAACCTGGCGTGGAGCAACCTCCACACCTCACCCTCTCTTAACTGGAGTCCCCCAAGGGTCAGTCTTGGGTCCTCTCCTGTTCTCTCTCTACACCCGCTCCCTGGGCCCCCTCATTGCATCCTATGGTTTCTCATACCATTTCTATGCTGATGATGCTCAGATTTTCCTCTCCTTCCCCACCTCCTGACTCCACCATCTCCTCCCGTATCTCTACCTGTCTGTCTGCTATTTCCTCCTGGATGCACTCGCATCACCTCAAACTCAACCTCTCTAAATCTGACCTCCTTTTCTTTCCCTCCTCCTCCCCCTCCTCTGATCTCTCCATCTCTGTTCCTCTGGAATCTACCACACTCTCTCCCTCTTCCTCAGCTAAGAACCTTGGAGTCACCCTGGACCCCTGCCTCTCTTATTCCCAGCATATCTCCACTCTGGCACGCACTTGCCGATTCTTCCTGAGCAACATCCGAAGAATCCGACCCTTCCTCACCAACTATGCTACCCAGCTCCTGGTCCAGGCCCTGGTACTCTCCCGCCTAGACTACTGCAACTCCCTCCTGGCTGGCCTCCCTGCGTCCGCCACCCGTCCGCTCCAGCTCATCCAGAACTCTGCTGCCCGCCTAGTGTTCTCTCTGCCTTGCTTCGCCCACGCTACTCCACTACTCCGCTCGCTCCACTGGCTCCCGATCACCGCTCGCATCCAGTTCAAGACTCTTGTACTAGCCTACAGATGCCTTGACCAGTCTGCACCCAGCTACCTCCAGACCCTCATCTCTCCCTACACCCCCACTCGACCTCTCCGCTCCGCCTGCACTAGAAGACTAGCTCTACCACCGCTACGCTCCCCTGCCTCCAGAGCCCGCTCCTTCTCCACCCTTGCTCCGCAGTGGTGGAATGACCTTCCTACAGATGTCAGGACTGCCCAGTCCCTGACCACATTCCGGCGCCTCCTTAAGACTCACCTCTTCAAAGAGCACCTGTAGAACTACTCTGTATCCTGGGACACTATCACCCTTCATGTAAATGTGCTTTATTTTGCTCTTATCAGCCCCTATTTTACTGCATTTAATCCTGTACTTCAGAATACTGTAATCTGCCAAGTTTTTAACCTGTAGTACTTTGTATTTAATCACATCCTGATGTAACTATCACTATTTAATCATATCCTGATGTAACTATCACTATTACCTGCTGTATTATTGAATTGTGGTTTGTCAAACTTGTACTTTACTTGAACAAAAGTTATTGTATTTCTTGCTCTTATTGTATTACTTGTATTGTAACGCTTGAAATGTTTTTGCTTACGATTGTAAGTCGCCCTGGATAAGGGCGTCTGCTAAGAAATAAATAATAATAATGATAATACCACTGGTATGTGACGCCCTTACCACGGCAAACATGTGTGTTCCCATTGGTAATGTTGCTGAAGTTTACTCAGTGTAATACACTGGTGTTATAATGGTAGGTATTTTATGTCCAGTCCACTGTGTTTCCACTGTGATCCCAGTGGATCTGCTTCTAAGCTGCTGAGGGCCATGCAGGCTCAATACTGATGACTAGACTGCCATTGGAAATGCTGAACAGCCCTTCTTTCTGTGATGATAGACTCTCGCATTAACTAAAACCCTTTGTACCACATGTGTTAGCATTGATATATAACAGAGCTTCTAGAGCTACTGCACAAGAGCTTCTCTATTCATATGTCCACTTCAAGCAAACGCATACCTGTATGTACTCATAACAACTATTGTGGGAGCTACTGCACATTATGTGAAGTGGAACAAGGAGGTACCCTATTTAGGGGTGTATCCATGAATTGTGATGCTTTCTTTCATGATATATCGTATCGTAATAGAGGTACATATCGTTTGTATCATGATACGAGGCCAAAAGCACGACACAGCTCACTGTAGTTCAGCGAGTGGTTCTTTGAATGAAGAATAGGTGTGTTTTATAGTTGATATGAATACATTCTCTCCCCAGCTCCTTTAATGTGGTCTTTTAATGCAAGAGTCCATCATGAATTGATGATTTCATCTTATTATTCATCATCCAAGTAGCCCATCAGGATCACCACATGTATCATGATTCATATCGTATTGTGAACTGCATATCATGACGATTAGTGTATCGTTGCAGCCTTAAGCCTAAGGAAAGTTTCCCATAATAAAAGCTAGAAAAGTGTAATAAATCAAATAGTTACCTTGGATTTTGCTAATACACTACATGGGGGTCTTTATGAGTTGGTAAGTTGGGCCGCTCCTGAATACGAATGTCCATGCAATACATAAACTGTGTTCTTGAGCACGTACAAAGCAATACAGCTACACTGTGCACGTGTGTCAGGGGCGTGTTCCTGAATCCAGAATTCCCTTGCACTTGCAGGAGACAGAGAAGGTTCCATTGAAATCTACCCAATACACCAAGCAAAGCATTACATACTGTATGCAAAACAGGACCAGCCACAGCTGGAGTTTATATGTAAATATGGGTTTGGTTGGGGTGCGCTGCCTTCAAGAATCTTCAAACAAAAGGGCGAAAGGTATTTACACATCTGGTGTGATTCATTTTCACTTCTTTTAGTCTTTTTTTAAGAAAAGAAACACAAGCACAGCTACATTCCACACACTTAAGAAAATATTAAATGTCTGTCTCAACTGGTCAAATGATAAGACAGCACTATTTAACAATTGTGTTCTTTATTGTGATGATAAAACAGCACTATTTAACAATTGTGTTCTTTATTGTGATGATGAAACAGCACTATTTAACAATTGTGTTCTTTATTGTGATGATGAAACAGCACTATTTAACAATTGTGTTCTTGGTTCCTATCTTCTATTATTGACCACTGGTCTATTTTCACCATAATACTGTATCAATTACAAAAATGATGTATCTGAACTATATCGAAAGACACATAATTTATATTGAATAATATATATATATATATATATATATATATATATATATATATATATATATATATATATTCTATATTCAATATAAATTATGTGTGGAGTAGTGGTTAGGGCTCTGTGGGTTCAATCCCTGGTAGGGGACACTGCTGCTGTATCCTTGAGCAAGGTACTTTACCTAAATTGCTCCAGTAAGTAAAAACCCAACTGTATAAATGGGTAATTGTATGTAAAAATAATGTGATATCTTGTAACAATTGTAAGTCGCCCTGGATAAGGGCGTCTGCTAAGAAATAAATAATATATATATATTCGGTCTCGTAATTTATGATGTCACAGAAACCCTAGATGAAATTATTTTCCTATAACTCATCTATTACTCTATATATATATATATATATATATATATATATATATATATATATATATATAGGGATAACACACGTCGGGGCGTGGGTTGTGTTGCATTAACATACGGCTGTGGTTGGGTTACCAACAAAGCCGTATGTTAATGCAACACAACTCACAAGCCCTGGAGTACGTTATTCCGCTTATAAAACGGACACAATAATACAAAGAAAAAAACACTTTTTTAATATTTTTTTTAAAAAACGAACAATTTTCTTGTATATTCTTCCGTTTTGGAGAAATAATAGTCCATCAGACACGGTTAAACTGGAGGTTTTCAACATTTCCAACAATAATCTATAGTGTAGCACAGCAGGGAGGGGGTTAATATCCTCCCTGCCTAAAAACATGAGAATTGTTTTTGATTATTATTTTATTGTTAATTATCCCCTGCACCTGGCTATTACTGTAAATTAGAGCCAGGTGCAGGGTATTTAAGGAGAGCAGCCAGTCTCTTTGAGGCTGCTGCTGTGTGGAGAGCCCGATTGATGGTGTGTAAAGCCTTTTTGTGTTTTTTCAGCCGGTAAACAGCTTAGCTGTCTGGTTTATTAAATAGGTTCCTGACAAACGTTGTTAGCGCTCCGAAGGAGCCAGGTGTTTATTTTGTTTTATTAAAAGTGCGCAAAAGAGCTAACCCTCCATTTCTGTGTGCTGGGTCTCATTTTAAACGGGGCAAACGAACAACCGTGACTGCGGCCGTGTTTACAACAGTAATAATATTTTTTTGAATTTAGTGGTGAGGGGCGGGCTATTGTCATGCCTCTGGACTCAGCTAGCTCAGTCATCATAGTCGACACTATAGCACAGCACAGGTACATTACATACAGTGCAGGTAGCTGAGCGAGAGCAGAGAGACAGGGAGCACACCAGTGAGAGCCACAGCACAGGTACATTACATACAGATAGTTATAAATGCATGGACTAGCTTACTGGGTGTAGTAGTAGGATCAAAAACAGTGAAAACATTGAAAAACTGACCAGATGATGTGCTTTTACATGAAATCCCCCTAGCAGGGAAGAATGAGGTGCCAAGAAGGGACAAGTCTTAATAAGCCAAACAGCCTCTTCTAATTCCCACACCTTTTGTTTCTATAATACCTACAGTGCATTATAGTGTTTTCAAAGCTATGGATGAATACATCTTCTCAAGGAGTCTCTTTAGTGCTACAGGATAATATGAGCTGCATGTTGGCAGGTTCTTTGTAGTCCTTTGCCCCCGACACAAGCCTATCAAAAGCACACAACAGGGAAATTAAGTCAACAACTGACTGTCTCACTGTGCGTCTTAGTAAAATGTTTCTTGTTGATGTTATGAGGCTGCTTTGCCCCGGTTATCAGAAATGTACACGCATCTGCAAGCTTGCCAGACAGCTAAATGAGTGGACCAGGAAGAGCCCTGTAATACCAGTGAATAATAACAGGCTGAGGAGCACAATACCAACACCCTGAAGTGTGTTAAACTGCACTGCCTTGCTGTCTTTCCCATCATTTATCCCATCCAGCACAAACCCCAGAGCACCACTATCACTGCACAGCACAGCACAAACCCTAGAGCACTGCTATCACTGCACAGCACAGCACAGAACAAACCCCAGAGCACCACTATCACTGCACAGCACAGCACAAACCCCAGAGCACCACTATCACTGCACAGCACAGCACAGCACAAACCCCAGAGCACCACTATCACTGCACAGCACAGCACAGCACAACCCCCAGAGCACCACTATCACTGCACAGCACAGCACAGCACAAACCCCAGAGCACCACTATCACTGCACAGCACAGCACAAACCTCAGAGCACCACTATCACTGCACAGCACAGCACAGCACAAACCCCAGAGCACCACTATCACAGCACAGCACAGCACAGCACAACCCCCAGAGCACCACTATCACTGCACAGCACAGCACAGCACAAACCCCAGAGCACCACTATCACTGCACAGCACAGCACAGCACAAACCCCAGAGCACCATTATCACTGCACAGCACAGTACAAACCCCAGGGCACCACTATCATTGCACAGCACAGCACAGCACACACCCAAGAGCACTACTATCACAGCACAGCATAGCACACACCCCAGAGCACCACTATCACTGCACAGCACAGTACAAACCTTCCCATTCCTGGAGCACTGGATTACTGTTGTTGTTGTTTTTGTTTGGGACTGTAAACCCACCATATATACCCCCCGATACCATTGCTGGCAGAGGGGCGGAATTATTATTTACAATTAATAAAATACGGACGTTTGGATCACTGAACTACTGTTTGGACATTCCCACACCACTCACATCTGACTCACTTCTTGAAGAAGATAAATATAAGATAATATTGATCTTTGCACCAAAATGCAATTTCAAATGTTACTCAACTAGTAAGTGTGCCTAAATTGTTTGTTACTAGTTTTGTATAATCAACTTGTATGATTTCCCTTTAAAAAAAAAAAGCATTTTGGTGCAAAGACCTAAATCTGACTCTACATGTTTTCTTCTCAAAACACAATACATGTTCCACTGCCGTATTTTGTATCTTTTTGTTGTTGCTGTTTTTCGAGTAACTGTGCTGCCCTGTATGGACGAGAGAGAAGACCAACCTAACCCTGTGCTGTGTGCCTGTGCACCTGCCCCTATACGGTTAAATCTGCAATTCACTGACAACTGTCTGCACAGGAAACCGGGGTTATATATCTTAAACGGAAAGGCAAAGAATGTGCTTCTATTTTATTTTCCATCATTTCTTTGTATTATCTGCAGATTCTGGCACCTTTGTTCTTTTTTACCGGCATTCATTAACAGTTGTCCTCATGTCCGGGATGTTTATCGAGCAATAACACAAGTGGAACTCACCAATACAAATAATACAAGTGGAACTGGCCAATACGTAAAGTCATTGCTGTTAGCAGAGTGGTTCAGAAGCGGGTCAGAGGGATTCTGTACACACAGTACAAAGCCCTGTTTGCAGTCCCTGGGTTCAGAAGCGGGTCTGAGGGTTTCTGCACACACAGTACAAAGCCCTGTTTGCAGTCCCTGAGTTCAGGTGCGGGTCAGAGGGTTTCTGCACACACAATACAAAGCCCTGTTTGCAGAGCGGTTCAGGAGCGGGTCAGAGGGATTCTGCACACACAGTACAAAGCCCTGTTTGCAGTCCCTGGGTTCAGGAGCGGGTCAGAGGGATTTTGCACACACAGTACAAAGCCCTGTTTGCAGTCCCTGTCCTCACAGGCAATCAAGAGCATTTATCCACAACAGTAGGCCATACACTGTATTACAATAAGGTGCAGGGCAACAAGAACAGCACTGATTCAGCGAGTTAGCAAGTTCTTTAAAATGTGACCCAGTAAGTGTGTAGGGTGGAAGGTGCGACAGAGACTGCGTTGTTATCGTTATTGTCTTTCTCACTATCTTCGTTGTTTTGGTCGTAGATCACTGGTCTCTGCCAAGTATGATCAGAGGATGTTGAGATCAGAGATGGTTTTCCTGATAGTGTTGGTATTTTGCTGCTGTGCTACAAACTTCTGCCTTTCAGCCTCTGACACAACAGTAAATCGAGAGGACTTTTTTTTAACAAATAAGCTTTCTATTTGAAAATGGTCTACTTGAACTTTCAAAGCACTTCAAAGTTGTTCATTCCATCACCATTAATAATACTCAACATCATATTTCGCTATAAAATCAGTTGGGATAAAACAGCACTATTACCCCTGAATGGGGCGATGAGAAATATAATCTTGCCCTTGAACATATCGGTGGTTCAGCACTTTAAATATCTGGGTGTGGAGATACCCAGATATCTACCCCTCCTTACACTCTAATGTAGTAACTCATTTCAATAATATTTTTAAAAAGGTGGAGACAGATTTAGATAGGTGGTCTGAACTTCCTAATTCATTTCAAGCGCGTATCTCTATAGTTAAAATGAATGTGCTCCCACGTATTAATTTTATTAGCTCTATGATTCCCCTCTCACCCCCTATAGCAGGGGTGCACAATTCCGGTCCTGGAGGGCCAATGTCCCTCCTGGCTTTTGTTCCAACCTTGCCCTAAATTACTTAATTGGACCAATTATTACCAATTATTGGTCTAATTAAGTAATTTAGAACACAGTTGGAACAAAAGCCAGGAGGGATCCGGCCCTCCAGGACCGGAATTGTGCACCCCTGCCCTATAGGATACTGGGATAAATTACACTCTTTAACTTCCAAATTTATGTGGAAGGGTAAATGCCCGCACATTAAATTATCCACTTTACTGTGGGAGTGGTGTACAGGAGGTTTATCTTTCCCAAACTTTAATTTTAATTTTTGCTCATTTGTTCTGCGCCCGCTTACTATATGGTTTGACCCTAATGCTCCTGTCTCTTGGCGCTCCCTGGAAGAAAATTTGGTGTACCCATACAGACGCCAAGATTTAATCTATTCAAATATTGCTCTCAGACATTGTAAGCTACGGTTTGGCCCCATAATCACGCAGTTAGTTACTGTTTGGCGCTTAGTGGAGAAGCATACAAAAGCCCAACTTAAGCGGCACTCTCACTCTCCTATATTTCACAATTTTGTACTTCTTCTAGGGGCTGGCTCATCTCTTTTCCGCACTGGAGGGAGAGGGGGATACATACCCTCACTGATATTTCTAATGGGGGCTCTCTCCGCGCATTCCAGGATTTACAACTCCAGTACAATTTGCCAGGTATTTCTTTCTCTTTTTTTATCTCCAACTGAGGTCATCATTGCGTGCCTATGGGGTGCCTTGGGGGACAGCACTGTCAACACACCCTCTCCAGACTATGTTAGACGAAGGGGGTAAAACTAAGGGACTGGTTTCCACAATTTATGTTTCTCTCTTAAAGGCTTCTTATAAACCATTAACAATTAACACAATTTGGAGTAGGGATTTACCACCATCAGATACTGAAATTAATTGGGGGACTGTATGGTCTAATATAGGCTTTGCCTCCAGGAACCCTAATCACCATATGATTCATTATAATTTTCTTCACTGATTATACAGTGCCTTGCGAAAGTATTCGGCCCCCTTGAACTTTGCAACCTTTTGCCACATTTCAGGCTTCAAACATAAATATATGAAACTGTAATTGTTTGTGAAGAATCAACAACAAGTGGGACACAATCATGAAGTGGAACGAAATTTATTGGATATTTCAAACTTTTTTAACAAATAAAAAACTGAAAAATTGGGCGTGCAATATTATTATGCACCTTTACTTTCAGTGCAGCAAACTCTCTCCAGAAGTTCAGTGAGGATCTCTGAATGATCCAATGTTGACCTAAATGACTAATGATGATAAATAGAATCCACCTGTGTGTAATCAAGTCTCCGTATAAATGCACCTGCACTGTGATAGTCTCAGAGGTCCGTTTAAAGCGCAGAGAGCATCATGAAGAACAAGGAACACACCAGGCAGGTCCGAGATACTGTTGTGGAGAAGTTTAAAGGCGGATTTGGATACAAAAAGATTTCCCAAGCTTTAAACATCCCAAGGAGCACTGTGCAAGCGATAATATTGAAATGGAAGGAGTATCAGACCACTGCAAATCTACCAAGACCTGGCCGTCCCTCTAAACTTTCAGCTCATACAAGGAGAAGACTGATCAGAGATGCAGCCAAGAGGCCCATGATCACTCTGGATGAACTGCAGAGATCTACAGCTGAGGTGGGAGACTCTGTCCATAGGACAACAATCAGTCGTATACTGCACAAATCTGGCCTTTATGGAAGAGTGGCAAGAAGAAAGCCATTTCTTAAAGATATCCATAAAAAGTGTCGTTTACAGTTTGCCACAAGCCACCTGGGAGACACACCAAACATGTGGAAGAAGGTGCTCTGGTCAGATGAAACCAAAATCGAACTTTTTGGCAACAATGCAAAACGTTATGTTTGGCGTAAAAGCAACACAGCTCATCACCCTGTCATGGTTTGGGCCTGCTTTTCTTCAGCAGGGACAGGGAAGATGGTTAAAATTGATGGGAAGATGGATGGAGCCAAATACAGGACCATTCTGGAAGAAAACCTGATGGAGTCTGCAAAAGACCTGAGACTGGGACGGAGATTTGTCTTCCAACAAGACAATGATCCAAAACATAAAGCAAAATCTACAATGGAATGGTTCACAAATAAACATATCCAGGTGTTAGAATGGCCAAGTCAAAGTCCAGACCTGAATCCAATCGAGAATCTGTGGAAAGAACTGAAAACTGCTGTTCACAAATGCTCTCCATCCAACCTCACTGAGCTCGAGCTGTTTTGCAAGGAGGAATGGGCAAAAATTTCAGTCTCTCGATGTGCAAAACTGATAGAGACATACCCCAAGCGACTTACAGCTGTAATCGCAGCAAAAGGTGGCGCTACAAAGTATTAACTTAAGGGGGCTGAATAATTTTGCACGCCCAATTTTTCAGTTTTTTATTTGTTAAAAAAGTTTGAAATATCCAATAAATTTCATTCCACTTCATGATTGTGTCCCACTTGTTGTTGATTCTTCACAAAAAATTACAGTTTCATATCTTTATGTTTGAAGCCTGAAATGTGGCAAAAGGTCGCAAAGTTCAAGGGGGCCGAATACTTTCGCAAGGCACTGTATCTGACCCCTCGTAAACAATTTCGAATGAAACTTGTCTCTACCCCTGTCTGTTTGCTTTGCTCTCAGGGTAGCCATGGCACTTTCTTACATATGGTCTGGGAGTGTCCAGATGTAGCCAGTTTGATCAAAATTTGATCACAGAAAAAAAAAAAAAACTGTTCATTCCATTTACGTCAGATCGCTCCTGTAATCAGAAATATCAGAGCGATCTGTCGTCACAATAGGGAAAACAGTACAGTACTGTCGTCACAATAGGGAAAACAGTACAGTACTGTCGTCAGTAGTAGCCTGTAATCCTATAATTAAGAATAGAGTTTTATAGGGAAATATCAGTTACACAGGTATTATATCAACAAGTAAACGAGGTATGCATGGGTGCTTAATTCTCCATTACTAAAAACAGTTGTGGGAAGCATTCTTTAGTCTACAAAATACCATATATTGGTCAGCACCCCTTTTATAAAAAGCTTTCATGTGCACAAACGCATATTGGGTGCCATTGTCTTTTTTTCCAGATTTAACTTAAATCTTGTACTTTTTCACAGATTTAACTTTAATCTTGTACTTTTTCCCCAGATTTATAAATGTTGTGAAAATAAATATTTTTTTAAATGTGTACATTCAGATATAATTTATAAATCTAGCTACACGATTTAACATTTAGCTAAATATTTAACTAAATCTTAAATTTCTTAACAAGATTTAACATTTAACTAAATATTTAACTAAATCTTAAATCTCTTAACAAGATTTAACATTTAGCTATATATTTAACTGGCCAGCTAAATCTGGAGTTTGTATGCAAATGAGCTCTGCCCGCTTTGTGCTTTCCGGTGATTTGATTGGCTCTTGTAATGTAATTTGGACATATGCAAATTTCAGCACTACAAGAGCCAATCAAATATGTTTTGTCATTAAAGGTGAAATGACAGTTTTGCTTCTAGATTAACATTTAAGAGGCGGTATTCTTCGACTCTTAAGATCAATTGAATAGACCCCATTGCTTCTAATTATTATTATTATTATTATTATTATTATTATTATTATTATTATTATTATTATTATTATTATTTATTGTATATAAATGACGGCGAATAGCCGTGTGTGTTTTGTTATTGTTTGGCAGCATGGATGGGTTTAAAACACCCATCTTAAAAACCTTGTGCAGAAGGTGACCATCTAATTGTAGCTAATCGGGAGATGGTCACCTGCATAAAAGCCTGCAGTTTTCTGCGCTCAGGGTGGAGAGTAGTGGAGAGAACGAGAGCAAGAGAAGGAGTCTGAAACAGAAAGTAAAGTAAAGATAAGGATCAGTGAAGGCAATTGCTCAGCCTGACCTTAGTGTTTTTTTGTGTTCGTGATTTGTTTTTGTTTGATTATTTAACTTGCTCTGTGTGTTTATTTTTGTTTAAATCTTTATTTTGCATTTAATTAAAAATAGGAGCGCAGCAGCATAGCATATAGCATATTTACCCTGTAAGACATTCTTGAACCCTAATCACACAGGTCCATCGCATCACATTTTTCATACAAAAGGCCTATTCAGCATTATCTTCCAATAACAATGTCAACAGGCAACTAGCAACAAAGGAGCTGCTTGTACGGGCAGATAAATGAATCTTGTGTCGGTCAAATCCTGTAGACAAGAACAAATAATGGGACAACTGAACTCTCCATGTCAATTAAACTAGACAATTCCCAGATATTATCTTCAGATTGTAGCATTAACAAGTACTGTGGTAGCGGCACTTCCTTCAGCACTGTGAGGATGTTACCATGGTGTGTTGCCATGTGACTACAGGGGTCGCTGCTGCGCGGTGAGCTGAGGACACCCTGGCCAACCTAACCCTCCCTCCCCCCTGGCGACGCTCGGCCAATTGAGCGCCGCCCCCTGGGAGCTCCCGTCCACGGTCGGCTGTGGAATAGCCTGGACTCGAACCGGCGACGTCCAGGCTATAGAGCGCATCCTGCACTCTAGCGAGTGCTTTTACTGGATGCGCCACTCGGGAGCCCCCCCTATATTCATTTTTAAATAAAAATGTGTCTATATCTTTAGTTCTAAACTCTAGTAACCCATTTTCTAAGCACAATAAGACACTCCAGGGTGTTGGTTGTGTAGAATAACAGCAGTTCCTACAGCCTCGTGCCTTACTATGCCCGTGGGCGTGCGGTTATTCTAGCACAACCAACACCCTGTCGTGTCTTATTGCTTACATAATATATGTAGCAGATGCCGTCTTTTCTGTTCAGCAGTCACAACATCAAAGAAGTGTTTTTCTTTAACTTTTCCTAAGACCAAGCACCGCGTGTCTGATTAAATGGACTGAAACACCTCTGTAGCACTGGCATTTATTTAAACATTGAATAAACTGTGTCACATTAAACATTTTAAAAAAAATAGTGAATAAAGAGATTTCTAAACCCCTTGTGTGCTTATGTCTTTCTATTTGGTCAAATAAGCTTTCCAGGGCTACTTTCAACAGATCCCAGTTGTTAATAAAGAATTACTTGGTACTGCCTTTTTTTTCAGTAGAAAGTTGCGCAAGGTAACGTCACAAACGGGGTCTTCACTGCTGAAGTCTTGTAAACATAAGGTACGGCTTTGAAAATGTACTCACCCTTTTTAGTCGTACCATGTTTTGGTCACGCACTTTATAGCGTAAGGAAGGTGCATGATATTCTCACGACAATAGAGAGGATTTGAAGTTTCTAAACTGCATGTATAAACCAAGCCAGTACACTGACTTCCTTTGTTATAGGTAACAGGGTCAGTGTAGTCAGGGTCAGTGTTGTGTGATGTGCTGCCAGTACAGATTCTAACGTCTGTCAGTTTAAAGTTTTATACCACACCAGCCAACGAGCCTGGCTCTTATCCTGCTACACTTTCCCTTGCTTTTGGGGAGTCTTTGTGGAGTCTTGTGGGATCGCATAACCTGTAACACAGGAAGTGAATGTGATAATGTCTGTCCATCCATCTGATTTTGCACCATTCTTCACCAAACCTTTATCCTACACTTAGTCTCCTTTATCTGATAAACTCTCGATTTTATACAAAAGTTAAAAATATTTACAGTATGCATTTATTTATGTATCTATTTATTATAAATTTACAGTCCCCGATTATTTTAACCCCAATTTTTCTACCCAATTTAGAATGTCCAATTATGTTCCCTCAATGCAGCAATTCCCCACACAGCTGCTCAGGAGAACTGAAGATTCAGCTTCCTCTTTTACACCCAGGAACTCAAGAGCAGATGTCAGTGAGCTACCGGCCTCTGGAGGACAAAGGCCAGCCCTGCAGGTGTCTGGCCAGAGGTCACCAGGCGCCTGGCCAGGAGAGTCCGCTCGAGAGTGATGAGGAGAAACAGTCCCTTCCATTTTGTCTTTCTGACCCGTAGGAGCACCAGTTAATGCGACTCTGCCTCTGGAATCCCCAGCAAAGACCAGTGACTTTGTACAGCCAGGATGTGAATCTGTGCTCTACTGACTATATAACAGCCTGCATACCACACAGCCATTACCAGGTGAGCCACGGGGACCCCCAATACGCGAGTATGAGGACATAGTAAGGCATATGCACAAAGTATAAATATATATATATATATATATATATATATTTGGAAAAGGTTACAGCACAGTTTGGTATTTTGCATTTCACAATTTCATTATGTCGCTTTAAAAGAAGACTGAAGAAGCTGTCTATACTTTAATGTTGACCGAAAGAACCTTTCATTTTGTTCTTTGTTAATTTGTAAATGCTCAATCGCGATATATGTGTATATATATATATATATATATATATATATATATATATATATATACACACACACACATAAAGTCAACCTCAGTTAACTCGTGGATAACTCAACACCTTCCCTTAATTCGACAGACAGTCTTTGTCCTGAATCATTATAAAATATATGCATCCTGCCTCTTTTAATTTTTTAATTCGACACCACGCTTTACTCGTAACTTGACACTTACCAAAGGGATAAAAACTATTAAAAAGACTAGTGGATAACTCTACACTGTCGTTTCACGTGACTGACCTGTGACTGGAAATGGATCGTTCATTCATTCATTCGCAACTACCAAGTGCAGCTGGTTACAGTGTCAGTTCTTAATGAGTGAGAAGCGAAAAATGTGTTCTCGTTCAACTGGCTTTAAAGCTCAGGTTATTCGGGATAACAAGCTTGTCAGCAGAACTTTCAAAGCATGTGTGCAACTTTTTTGCATGCGAAACAATCGACAATGTTTGATTTTTGTTGTTTTTGTTCACTGAGTTAATTCTGTATAATGTACATTTGTTAACTTTTGCTATTTAAGCCGTCAAATTAGACAGTACAAGCGAATACATAAAAGTATAGTCAACAGTTTGTTCACAGTTTGTGGTTGGATTGTGGGGTGTCGAGTTAACCGAGGCTGATTGTATATAACAGTATTAAAATAGGTCAAATGAAGAGGGAACAGAATGCATTGTACAGATGACGTTTACATTTAACAAAAACAATGTGATTTTGATTATTTTAATATAGTGGGGCCCCCACCTTCACACTCAAAAAGCTTTTCATAATCATACAGTCGTCCCACGCTAAACCATCCGACATAAGGAGGTGTCGGGTTTAAAAAAATACAATAAAATCGCACACACATACATGGTCCAGGCCCTGGTACTCTCCCGCCTAGACTACTGCAACTCCCTCCTGGCTGGCCTCCCTGCGTCCGCCACCCGTCCGCTCCCCGTCCGCTCCAGCTCATCCAGAACTCTGCTGCCCGCCTGGTGATTTCTCTGCCTCGCTTCGCCCACGCTACTCCACTACTCCGCTCGCTCCACTGGCTCCCGATCACCGCTCGCATCCAGTTCAAGACTCTTGTACTAGCCTACAGATGCCTTGAACAGACTGCACCCAGCTACCTCCAGACCCATCTCTCCCTACACCCCCACTCGACCTCTCCGCTCCGCCTGCACTAGAAGACTAGCTCTACCTCCGCTACGCTCCCCTGCCTCCAGAGCCCGCTCCTTCTCCACCCTTGCTCCGCAGTGGTGGAATGACCTTCCTACAGATGTCAGGATTGCCCAGTCCCTGACCACATTCCGGCGCCTCCTTAATACTCACCTCTTCAAAGAGCACCTGTAGAACTCCTCTGTTTGTATCCTGGGTCACTATCACCCTTCATGTAAATGTGCTTTATTTTGCTCTTATCTGCCCCTATTTTACTGCATTTAATCCTGTACTTCAGAATACTGTACTCTGCCAAGTGTTTAACCTGTAGTACTTTGTATTTAATCATATCCTGATGTAACTATCACTATTTAATCATATCCTGATGTAACTATCACTATTATCTGCTGTATTATTGAATTGTGGTTTGTCACACTTGTACTTTGCTTGAACAAAAGTTATTGTATTTCTTGCTCTTATTGTATTACTTGTATTGTAACACTTGAAATGTATTTGCTTATGATTGTAAGTCGCCCTGGATAAAGGCATCTGCTAAGAAATAAATAATAATAAGAATAATAAGAATAATTTATAGTGCTCAATGTATTTTAAATGTATAAATCATTGCGCTGAAATAACACTAATGTGTTTTGGGTAGGCTACACATTACATTATGTAAACATATAAATCTGTACAGTAGGCCTATACAGTATATAGTACAGTAGTAAAATCAAATGAATACCTAGTGCACTTTCTTTTTACTTTAGCCTGTAGGCTACCGATAACACAAAATAAATCATGCTTGAAACTAAATTATTATTTTTTTAATTATTATTATTTTTAACTTGGCCTACTTAATAGCTTAGACAATTAACACAAAATAGATCATGGTCCTATACAGATGCTCAGAATGAGCTGGAGGGGTTAGTGGCACATGTGTGCAGTCTATTGCTCCCAGCACGTTGGGGGAACTAGAAAAGTCACAGAAATGTGTTTTCAAGGCTTGTAAGTAAGTACACAAGTGAAAATTAGGTGTTCCCCTCAAAAATGCATTGAGCACAACTGGCAACGCACAAGAAATGGACTGGGAAATGGTAGCAACAATTGCGACTGTTTAAAACGTGCTTTCAAAAGTTCTTAACAAATTGATGGAATTGTAAGTGTTGCAATTGCCAGCAGCTTTAGTACATCTCATTATAATTTTGAGAACACTATCTCCACCCCATTTTTGCGAATTTATATAGGAACGCCCATAATTACATATTCATCTAAGGTTGAACCACAAAGAAAAACTGCAGCCGGAAAGCATTCCCTAAAAAGTCACTAATAGGATTGCGCTTGTTTAGTACATTTCACCCAAGACTCGTTTGAAACTAGTTTGTGACATTTGACTATTGTGACAGGTGCAACACTAGTACATCTACCCCTGAGTTTCTGAGAGAGGTGGTATACATTTTATCTGTTAATGAGAGATCTTTTGGGATTTATGAAGTACAGTTGAGATGCTGTGCTATATTACAGGAGTTCATGAAGTACAGTTGAGATGCTGTGCTATATTACAGGAGTTCATGAAGTACAGTTGAGATGCTGTGCTATATTACAGGAGTTCATGTACAGTTGAGATGTGCTATATTACAGGAGTTAATGAAGTACAGTTGAGATGCTGTGCTATATTACAGGAGTTCATGAAGTACAGTTGAGATACTGTGCTATATTACAGGAGTTCATGTACAGTTGAGATGCTGTGCTATATTACAGAAGTTCATGAAGTACAGTTGAGATGCTGTGCTATATTACAGGAGTTCATGTACAGTTGAGATGCTGTGCTATATTACAGGAGTTCATGTACAGTTGAGATGTTGTGCTATATTACAGGAGTTCATGAAATACAGTTGAGATGTTGTGCTATATTACAGGAGTTCATGTACAGTTGAGATGCTGTGCTATATTACAGGAGTTCATGTACAGTTGAGATACTGTGCTATATTACAGGAGTTCATGAAGTACATTTGAGATGCTGTGCTATATTACAGGAGTTCATGAAGTACAGTTGAGATGCTATGCTATATTACAGGAGTTCATGAAGTACAGTTGAGATACTGTGCTATATTACAGGAGTTCATGAAGTACAGTTGAGATGCTGTGCTATATTACAGGAGTTCATGAAGTACAGTTGAGATGCTATGCTATATTACAGGAGTTCATGAAGTACAGTTGAGATGCTGTGCTATATTACAGGAGTTCATGAAGTACAGTTGAGATGTTGTGCTATATTACAGGAGTTCATGAAGTACAGTTGAGATGTTGTGCTATATTACAGGAGTTCATGTACAGTTGAGATGCTGTGCTATATTAAAGAAGTTCATGAAGTACAGTTGAGATGCTGTGCTATATTACAGGAGTTCATGTACAGTTGAGATGCTGTGCTATATTACAGGAGTTCATGTACAGTTGAGATACTGTGCTATATTACAGGAGTTCATGAAATACAGTTGAGATGTTGTGCTATATTACAGGAGTTCATGTACAGTTGAGATGCTGTGCTATATTACAGGAGTTCATGTACAGTTGAGATACTGTGCTATATTACAGGAGTTCATGAAGTACATTTGAGATGCTGTGCTATATTACAGGAGTTCATGAAGTACAGTTGAGATGCTATGCTATATTACAGGAGTTCATGAAGTACAGTTGAGATGCTGTGATATGTTCTGATGTGTTCAGAGAGTTAGGAAGTGTGTTCCAAGTGAGGTAAGCCCGTTAATGTAAAGTTCGGTTGTGTCATTCTCTCTAATTATATAATTAAGATGTCTAACCCAATTTCCACAAGCTTTTGTCATGTCAGTTAAGCAGCAGGAATATAGATGTCTAGAAGAAAAAAAAAGAAAATTGTATATGCCAAAGAGACAGAGGTATCTAGAGAACAATTAGCTGAACAAAGCTCAATTAGTGTCTGTGCTTGTGAGACAGAGGATTCTAGAGAACAATTAGCTGAACAAAGCTCAATTAGTGTATGTGCTTGTGAGACAGAGGATTCTAGAGAACAATTAGCTGAACAAAGCTCATTTAGTGTCTGTGCTTGTGAGACAGAGGATTCAAGAGAACAATTAGCTGAACAAAGCTCATTTAGTGTCTGTGCTTGTTCAGCGCTTCCCTGGGAGTAGAGGACCCTCCTGTATGACAAGGTCATCATTCTCAATCCCTGGAAAGCTGAGCTGTTTCACTGGGAGCTTTCTAGATCTCATTCACACAAGGGGACTACGGTGAAACAGCTGCCATTATGGATCCTGGATTTTTGAAAACAAATTAAATTAAATAAATCAGTGTCACAAAGACGGCTGGAGTGGGTGGCGTCAGACCAGAGCCAGGAAAATAAACAGAGAGAGATGTGGAGTTTGGTGAAGCTGAGCGCGTGATCGCGCTCAACATTTAATAATTACACAGAACAGAAAATAAAAAGTTTGAAACAGAAACACAAAACAGGACACGGCACTGGTAGCCAAAAAAAGAGACAAACAAAAAAACGAACACACACTAACAAACGGTGCACGGAGACAAACAAACACGGTGAGTACTAAACGCTTATTATTTTCCTTAATTTCACGTGCTCCTTCTCTCTCACCCGTTCTCCACTCTCGAACACCCAACCCCGAGTGAAAGAAACGTGCATCTATATATACTGTTGTGCTGGGATTCAATTACTAATTAATTATTCACTTGAATCCCAGCACGTGAATTAATTCTGTGCAACCCCGTGCTCACATATTATTACATACTTTAAATGCACGTGAAGTGATAGTGCAATCCCGTGCCTAAATATAATTATACAATTTTAACTCACACGTGAAACACAGACCCGTTTATATCCCGTGTACCAATGACTATACACCAACATTTACACACACAACACGCAACACACAAATGCACACAGGGGCGGGGCACATTGCCACAATCAGCCATTTAAGATGAGAAATCTACAAAAACAACCAGTAACAACCAGTGAACACACATACAAGGGGGTCCTCATAAACAAGGCTAAGACTATTTATATATAATGAAGTGTGTATCGGATTACAGCAATCTGAAACACCTACAGGAGGCTAGGAGTGGAAGTTCTTGGTGAAGATTGCTTTTGTCTTCCCATGCAGGCAGACAGCCGGATGGTCTTGTTTAGCCAATTGAAGGGTATAGTCAGAGTTATTAACACCAGGGTAAACTGCTCTCTGTTACAGCTACCAGTTACAGGACACTCAGTCTATACTCCTGTTCTTTATTCCTTCATTAGAAACTGCTCAGGATTTCTCAGCCAATCAGAGTCCACATTTCGCTTCTGTATTCCATGACACATCACAGAGAAACCCTATTCATGACATCACCGTGCCGCTTTCACTTGTTACCATGCTGTATTCTCCATAACAGCACGGCTGACGTCACCTGCTTTAAAACATAATACCAGGGGGACCTTTTTGAATTATATTCAACTGCAAAGCCATTCAAAGCAAGTCACTTAACCTCCTCGTGCTCCATCTTTAGGGTGAGACGTAATTGTAAGTGACTCTGCAGCTGATGCATAGTTCACACACCCTAGTCTCTGTAAGTCGCCTTGGATAAAGGCGTCTGCTAAATAAACAAATAATAACTACTTCTTCTTCTTCCTGTATACAACCAGCTTGTCTTGGATTTGCCCATAAAGACATTGTGGGGGTTATTAAATAAGTGGAGAGAAAATTTCATTTTTAGTTAACTCATCATTTAAGGTGTTTGCGATTTTCAGCCAATAGTTAAAAACTGAAAATGAAAACCGCACATGATTACAGTATACAGCAGCTATATGGGTGTGTGTACGCTTCACCTTATGTGCTGTGCATGAATTAAATAATAAACTGGAAAGTCTGAATAAAAGGAATTTGAAGCTTAGGTGTTGCACCTCCATAGGAAAACCGTAGTGATTAATCACAAGGAATCCCTTCCCTTGACGTCACCTTAGTAATGTGTTCCGTTCCAGACCCTGAATAGCTGCTATCTGGTTGAAACCCTGTAATCTGGATGTTAATGAGTTTGTGAGAGACTGTGTCACATGAGCTACTCCTAAAATAAAAGAGGGCTAACATGGGAAATCTTGTCTGGTACATGCCAGCTGTCATTCATATATCCTCCCAGTGTATCCATAATATGTGACAGAACCCTAAATAGCATAAAGAAAGAAAGCTTGGGAATGTCCATACAAAGTGTAATCACAATTGGATAAGCAATTCAAAAGAGATAGCCAACAAGTATTACCAGTGGCATAATAAAAAGGACTTTCAGTATGACTGTATTTCAAGGGGTTGGCTGTGCTACCTTTTCGGATTGCAAATGGCATGTTTTGTACACAAGGGACTCTAGAAATAGTTTCAAAACGCCTCAAAACATTCTTAATGTGCACCATTGAACCTACTGAAGAAGGTATTGCCAGTTTCAGATCTGTGGGAGGGCTTTATGATTAGCAGAATCTTCTTGTAGTGACTGATACCTTCCTACAGTTCTGAGGTCACTCTTCTCTTGATTTGTGATGATGTTGTAAGAACGTCTACTCTGCAATCATAATTGACATTTCTCTTAACTGTAAAATGTCAACATGAAACATTTTGAGGTTTAATTACCAACTGTCACATTTAAGTAAGCCTCTACATGCTTCAAGTCAACCGTTGTATACACATACAGTTCCCTTTCAATTCGAAGACAACTACTTTTGGGATAGGCCTGCTGCTACAAATTTCAGGCTTCCAAGGGCAGGCCCTGGGCAGAAGCTTGGCGGGGTCTTGTAGTGGTGCGCAGACAGCTTTGGCTGTCACAGGCCAGGGTCCCGGATGCGGACAAGGCGGCCCTATTAGACGTGCCTATCTCCCCAGGCCATACCGTCAGGCCAGCGGTGGAGGAGATACTGCAATGCTCCTACCGAGAGCGGGAGGCATCTCAACAGGTGGCTGCGATGCTCCGTTCCCATGCTCCGGTATGGGATAGGACGAAGTGCTGGCGTCCGAACAGTTCCGATCCCCACTGCGCCGCGTGGCGACCTGAGGCACCGTCTACAGGCCTCCACGGCAGCTAATACCCGGGGCCGCCCGCAAGGATGGGGGAATGCCGGACGTGGAGCTCCAACGCAGCAGCGCTCTGGGAGACAGTTCCCATAGAACCGTCCTAGACAGCCTCCAAGACAGGCTCCACCCCAGCCTCAGCAGATCCAGCAGGGCCCCTGAAGGCTTGCGACCCACCCCTTCTCACAACACCAGCTGCAATACTGGCGCAATTGCACCTCAGACTCTTGGGTGCTCGCCACCGTACAAACTGGTTACACATTACAGTTCCGCACAGGACCTCCTCCCTTACGAGGGATCACGGTTACATCCATGAGCAACCATCTCCATTTCTTGGCCCTCAGACAAGAAGTAAAAACATTACTTCTCAAGCAAGCCATTCATCTCGTAGAACACACCTCTCAAGAAGAGAGGTTCTACTCAAGATACTTTCTAGTGCCAAAAAAGGACGGGGGCCTTCGCCCCATCCTAGACCTGAGACACCTCAACGGGATCTTGGGGGAAAGGAGGTTCCAGATGGTCACACATCGCCACATCCTCCAGTCCATCCGGCCGGACGACTGGTTTACCACTGTGGACTTAAAGGACAGGTATTTTCACGTCCCTATTCGTCCCGCGCACAGGAAATACCTCCGCTTCGCCTTTGAGGGAAGCGTCTGTGAGTTTTCTGTGCTGCCATTCGGCCTCTCTTAGCCCCCCTGCATGTTCTCAAAGTGCGTGGATGCCATCTAGCACCCTTGCGGCTGCAAGGGATCAGGGTGTTGAATTACCTAGACAACTGGATGATCTACTGCCAGTCGCAGGAAGGAGCAGTGGCCCACACGCCGATTGTGACAGAGCATCTGGCGAGACTGACCCTCAACAAGGCCAAAAGCCAATTAATACCGGTGCAAAGTACGGTTTACTTGGGTCTCCAGCTGGATTCCCTTATAAAGTGAGCCTACCTGTCGGACGACAGAGTGGCCACCATTTACAACTGTCTAGCTCTGTTTCAACAGGGATCCACAGTACAATTGCTGTTGTGTCAGAAACTATTGGGTCTGATGGCCGCAGCTTCATCAGCCATCCAACTGGGTACTCCACATGCGCCCAATCCAAGCGTGGCTCAATGCATTCCAGCTACACCCCAAACGCGACAGACTCCGTCGGCTGACTGTGTCTTGCGTATGCTGGGAAACCCTAAGCTGTTGGAGGAAAGCTTCTCATCTACACGAAGGCGTAAGGATGGGAGTGATCCACAGCTGTCAGGTGGCAGTTCCTGTATGCGTGTTTGGGATGATAGAAACAGGGTGTCGTTACACATGAACCCCGCTTTTCTCCCTCCGGTAGTTATGGCTTTCCACTTGAATCAATCAGTAGAACTAGAAGCTTTCCATCCCCCTCCTTTTTCTTCAGAGGAGGATCGAAGATTGAATTTCCTTTGCCTGGTTCGGGCATTGAGATGTTATGTGGATAGGACGAGAGCGCTGCGTCCTATCCACATAACATATACTAATGCTGGCCTACCCCCACCTGGGAGGGTGGCTGCACACTCTACCCGAGGAGTGGCTACGTCATGGGCCCTCTTTAGAGGTGCCTCATTGACTGATATCTGTACTGCGGCTAGCTGGACTACTCCGCATACATTCACCAGGTTCTACCGACTCAATGTGGTAGGTCCCGCTATGCCTTCATTAGGCACAAGGGTCCTTGAGGTTGCACGCTCACACCACAAAGATTAGTTTGGTGGTAGCGAGACGTCCCTCATCTGCTGTCCGCACATGCTCCCTTGCGACGGCTTTGACATACTTTCACAAAAGTATTGTTGTTGGACGTCTTCGAATTGAAAGGGAGTGATTTCCCTGAAAGAGAAGATGACCAACAAACCTTACTTATTATTATTATAATTATTATTATTATTATTTATTTCTTAGCAGACGCCCTTATCCAGGGCGACTTACAATTGTTACAAGATATCACATTATATATTATTTCACATTATACAGATATCACATTATTTTACATACAATTACCCATTTATACAGTTGGGTTTTTACTGGAGCAATCTAGGTAAAGTACCTTGCTCAAGGGTACAACAGCAGTGTCCCCCACTGGGGATTGAACCCACAACCTTCCGGTCAAGAGTCCAGAGCCCTAACCACTACTCCACACTGCTGCCCAGGTCGAGGTCGCATCACTCACATTCGCGGGTTCGATGCAAAAGAGAACGTGATCTCCATGGAGTGACTACTTAATCCCTCGGTAGGCGAGACCGTGGATGTCACTCCCCGGAGGGGCCTATCGGCAGCTCTGACTTCCCTGACCTGTGGCAGGCATATCGCAAAAGTATTATTGTTGGTCGTCTTCTCTTTCAGGGAACCGGGGTTACATCCGTAACCTATCGTACTGGCCTTAGAAAAGCTTCCCATAGTAAAAGCCAAGCAAAGTGTAATAAAGCACAGAGAGGTATGGAAAACATATAAAGAAACATGGCAAAGCATGGTAAACTATGGTAAAAGCATAGTATAATCATGGGAAAACTAAAAAATGTGCTTTTCATTATAAAGTGAATACTTTTAAAATGCTCAGAGCCTTCTGTAATGGACTGTCCTGTATTAGTATTATGTATGTTTATTAGTGTTTCGTGGCTACCTCTAAACAAGTTGAAAGTGTTTTTCTCGCCCACTCTTTGCTTTGTCAGGTCTGTCAAACAAAAAGTGCAAGACAAAAGCACGCTCTCAACTTGATTAGAGAGAGCCACCCAACACTTATAAACATATGATAAGTCATTAAATCTAAATAAAAAAAAAAATACAGCGGATGCAGTATTAACATATTGAATCTGTTCGTGTATATTCTGTTGTGGCTTAAACGTCTTGAATTCTTTGTTGCTGACATTCTGACTGCAGATCTACACTCTCAGTGAAATTATAAGTGTAGTTGCTGCTAACAGGTTCCAATGGGGGCTTGATGTCTTCTTTTTCTTATACATGGTGAATGATCATTTTCCTATACACTTTGGTGTTTTACAATCGTATTACACACACTGGTAGCGTGAGACCCTTGTATAGTAAGATTAGGTGGTTGTGCAAGACCCATGTATATAGAGTATTAACTATAGGTAAGTGTGTGTAATAAGCCTGTTAGGGGCTTCGAGGGGTTATGGGACATCATAGGCTACAAGACTGTAGGCAAACTACCACCAGTACATGAATCTAACAACCGTCAATATCAAAACAAACAACAACAACGGCCTGGAGATTTAAAGTTGTATCCGCAGAAGACAGGGAGGCATTTGTGGAAGAGAAGAATAAAGTAAGAGCTTCTAAAAAAAAAAAAAAAAGTGAGATACATTTAGTAAGAAATGACCTCAGCCACATGCCCTCTGTAGCCTGATGGCCCTCGGAAAGCAGAGGAATTCATCCAACAGAAAAGCCACGGGAGTTTTCTACTGTGATTCTTAGTAATAATACATGGAGTTCTCCTGCGTGCCCGCCCAAAACACTGTTAATAAAATAAAAAATACTGCAGCTTAAAATGATTTGTTAAAATATAAACCTTTTTTATTGTTTTCCAATTATTATTATCAACACTTCTTCTTCTTCAATTGTTAAAAATGAACACTGCTACTTTTACAATTTCTGTCTGTATGTCACCATGTATTAACAAATAATATACAGCAAAAACACATATGTGGCTGTAATTGTACTGCAGGTTTCTGGTGACATTGATAAATAACTTGAGCTAGCGCTCTCATGATTATATGTAACGAGAAACCCTCAATAGAATTACAGCGTTATTATGTACAGTTGTGTGTACATTATCCCTTATATTATTATTATTATTATTATTATTATTATTATTATTATTATTATTATTATTAGTAGTAGTAGTAGTAGTAGTAGTAGTATACTGTTTTCAAGTTGCTTCCTCTTGTAGCTCCACCTGAATCTCCAGCTCCCAGTGTAGATGAAGTGATGTGGGTGCTAAGCTGAACCCACACCAAAGCCAGTTTGCCTGCTGCGCCACCGTACCACTCGTTACACTGATTTCTCAGCGGACATCAACAGCAGGCTTGATTTATTTTACAAAGAGGGTTGATGTTGTAACAGAGGGAATTGTATTATAAATAAGAGAGGGCTGGCCAATACTCTCCTAAGAGATAAGCTAAACATTCATGAAACGGGTTCTGCTTATTTTGCAATAGACCCCAGCCATTGACGACATGGTTGCATGACCAGGATTAAGTTTGTGTAAATACAGAAACCAGCAGATGTTAGCACAACAACAGACCCTGTAAACAACATTGCATCTTCAGACCAGCTTGATGGAAGAATCAGTGCCTACATGTACCATGAAGAAATGGTCTTCTCCATATGATCTGGAAACTGGAGCTCGCTCTAGCTCTGCAGAGATTCCCCTTGGTGGTTGTACTAATAGAGGATTTCAACTGCATCACATTAGCCAGGTCTGGGAAATACTCATATGACATATTACTATATATTGTTCTACACTGTTAGAATTTCTAGATATAAACAATACATGTTACCCTTGTTCTTTTAGTATAGAGACAAGCTCTATTTCATGATTTAAACTATATCATGCATTTTTTCCATTTGTCAATTTTAACAATTCAGCACGTGGTTTTAGTTCCCCTGACGTATTCTTTACTATATGTAAAGCCCTATTGTTTACTCCACATTCACCCGTGTTGTCCAGTCTGAAAGATTTAGAATCATTTTCAGACCACATTGCAAACTGTTAATTAGGCAACCGGCACAATGCCACAGAAGTGTCATTTTAAACCAGCTTAGGTCTATGGATACGGATTGTGATGACAAAACCAATACATAAAAGTTAAACTGTACAATGTTATCTACTGTGGCATTTCCAAAAATCACTGTGGCAACCAAAAACCAGGCTGCATAATACTGTATACCGTAAACTATTAATGAGTTAACATAGCTCTCTTTATGTTATGAAAATCGCTCATACAAATATTTAAATCTCTTCATAAAACACATTTCAGGATTGATATTTATATCTGCCAACCTTTATATCAATTTGATAAAATAACAGTAAACAATGTTTGTTTTGTTAGGTCCCCCAGTTTTCCTCCTCTGGAGTAGAATTGGTGCATCATTCGAAGTGCACATCTGTGAGGAGCAGATAACACTGCAGGCTGCTCACATGCACTGACTCAACACTCAGGTGACACCACTCAACCAAGCATACAAGGAGCTGAAGCCTTTGCATGGCATGCAGTGAGAAAGTGTAATTGCAGAATGTGACAAAAAAAAGATTTACCACAAAAAAATGAATCCAGTGGAGACGTACTGTATATAATGCTCCAGTACCGTTAATTAAGCTAGTGGGAGAGTGGACTGGGAACCGGGAGAAGAAGCAGTAGCTTGAAAGGTAACTGGTGTGTAAGAGACTGGATTGGAAGTCTTTAGATTTTTGAGTTGTGTAATCAGTTTGATGGCATATAATTTAGTGTGCCCAATAAGTTCTCTTCAAATAAGAATGTCCAGTTATGTTCCACAGTAATCCCTACAACAGCTCAGGAGAACTAAGCATGAGTGGGTGTCCTCTAATCCCATGACCAAGAACTCGAGAGCGGATGTCAGGGAGCTCACAATCCCTGAAGGATAAAGTCCAGCCCTGCAAGGCACCTGGCCAATAGGGGCCACTGTCACGTGGTGAGGAGAAATTCTGATTTTAACTCTCTCTTAACTCGTGGGAGTGTCACAGCTTTGCACATCCAAAACACAAACCGACGCTCCCCTGACTTACCCTGCACACCCTGACCCGCCCTGCACACCCTGGCTCGCCCTGCACACCTTGACTCACCCTGCACACCACACGCTTGTGCCATCATCAGGGCAGCTTCAAACACCGGAACAGCTCTACTGACTGAGACTGTGGGAACGAACATAGAGGTGCCTTAAATTCTCACTATCCTAGAATGAAATGGAAAGTGGAATACAGGCCGACAGTTTTCAGGTGCCAGTGTCAAGTGTGCCAAAGCGGAAAGCTCAACTATCAAAAGCATTTCTGAAATAAAATAGTGCATTATTCAAATGATCCCATTTCATCAGACAAGTGTGACCTGCTGGAGATCTGTGTAGTGTTTATATCAAGGAGAAGCACTCATGAATTTCAAATGAAAAGCCATGACCGTTATTTCAATTTGCACACTAAAAAGCCAATAAAAATAATCATCATAATAAGGATCTCAACATCACCTAAGAAAATGACAATGTTCTCTAGCTATGCTACTATTTCAAATAAATAGAAGACATTATCCAAAGCAGAACTATATATATATTTGTTTCTGTAAACAATGAGTTATTCACCAAAGTGCATGACTGCTGAGTCGTACAGTCCACAGACAAAAGAAACTACAGCTCTTGAATCCAATTATTACAGTATAAAAAGGATTGCTTTTTCTTCCCGCTGTGCTAACTCTTCAGCCCTGTATATTGTACAGCACTGGATTCAAATATTACACACTTCTGTGATAGTTTCTTTGTGACACTGGGCTCAAAGGATTGATTACAAATACAAATTGCATGGTATTCTGTAACATACAACAATCGGACACTGCTCTTATTGTTTCCTATTGAGATTAGACATTCTGTCATTACTCAATAACGGAACAGCAAAAAAGAATAATAAAGACAATTAAAAAGGCTAATCAATGACACTTGTTGCGATGGATGCTCGAGCCCTGCTCTCAAACAGTCTCTCAGTGGACTGCAATGATTACAGGTATTATAAATGAAAAGCTGTAAGAGTTAGTATAATAGTGATGATGGTATGTGATCCTGCAAACTCCAGTATGTGTTGTGTGTCTGTCTGCTGATATATTCGTGTGGTACTACTGTGAACAAGTATGCATGAACTGGCTGTTTTATACATGTAAAGAAATGTAAAAAAAATGTTTGACATGCAGACAGACCAGCAGACAGACAGTTAATTTTTCTAAAGTGACCCACCAGCTGGTAACGTTGGTAACCGATTTTACAAAGTACCCCATTTAGAATACTATTACCAAAGTATATGGTGCACCTTCTAAAAAACTAGATAAAACATGCAGAAATCATCCTTTTGTATTTGTAAAATGACAGTCTACCCCTTCCCCTTCCCATACGCACCCCTGCAGTAGATAATAAAACACATTAACACGCATAAATTTCTTAATTATCCAAATAACCACTACAGCCAAGAGTTTATTCTACAAATGTGATATTACTGTAGCTTCCCACAAGTAGCACTACTTCCTTACCTCCGAGTCAAGCTGTATTGCACACCCTCTTAGCCATTCCAAATGCACAGCAGTAAATGATGGACGACCATGTTAATGCGTAGTACATAAACCCAGGCTGGTTGACCTTCATTTTAATTTCACCTCTTGGAATAGCAAGCCCATTAAAGGTTCAGGGCCTGCCTTATTGCTTAACCTGTTCATGACACTGTATAATTATTTAGGGCTGTTTATATTGGCGATTTAGAACTGACAAATAAACTGACAAGCAAAGCCAGCATTGTTTTAGTGAAGCTTTGCTACTCCGAGTAACCACTGCAGTGACAGTAAGACACCCAGTAAATCCACCACCGGCACTCCGTTCACATGCAATATCAAAGACACACTTATTAAAGCGTTTATTTGAATAACTCAGAATGCACCATTATTTTAACCCCCATTTTCTTACCAATTTAGAATGTCCAATTCCACTCCTTCGCCACAGCAGCCCCCCACAGCAGCCCCCCACAGCTGCCTGGAGGAACCGGTCAGTATGTGTCCTCCAGTCTCATGACCAAGCTAATTGTATCTACAGCCAGTGACTGCAGAGCACATGGCTTCAAGGAGAGCAAAGGCCAGCCCTGCAGATTCTATGTGATTACAATAAAAATGCCTGTTTTAAACATCATGAAGCCCACTACCCTGGAGGCTCATCCAGCCCATGGCCAGTCAGGCCACTGCAGTGTGATGAGGCGGTCAAGTCTCTGCTGATGTCATCTCCCCAACCCATAGGCACCTCAAAGGCAATGCAACGCTTCCCATCGGATCCCAAACCTGTGCACCCCTGACTGCATCACTTATCCACACTATGCGCTTATGCCTTTACCAGGAGAGACCCTCTAGGACCAAGAGTTAACCATGGTTTTGAAACAGCTTTATCATAGTTGCTGTGAATTCCTTATGCAATGCTTTCACAGTGCTTGTACTCACTTGTGTTTGCATGACCCAGTCATTCACAAATATAGTTTATCTACATGTTTTCTACTTAAAAAAAAAAAAGAAACAGCAGCATGATTTATTTTGTGTTCCCATACTGGTAGCCTACAGGCTAAAGTAAAAAGAAAGTGCGCTAGGTATTCATTTGATTTTACTACTGTACTGTATAATGTATAGGTCTACTGTACAGATTTATATTTTTACATAATGTAATGTGTAGCTTACCCTAAACAAATTAGTGTTATTTCAGCGCAATGATTTATACATTTAAAATACATATATATATATATATATATATATATATATATATATATATATATATATATATATATATTTAAATCCGGTTTAACGAGGGGCTGTTCCTGTATGACTATGCCTTTCATTATATATATATATATATATATATATATATATATATATATATATATATATATATATGTATTTATATATATATATATATATATAATTGTATGTAAAAATAATGTGATATCTTGTAACAATTGTGGATAAGGGCGTCTGCTAAGAAATAAATAATAATAATAATAATAATAATAATAATAATAATAATAATAATATAAACAGTATTATAATAGGTAAAATGAAGATGGAACGGGGCTCCCGAGTGGCGCATCCAGTAAAGGCGCTCCACGTGAGTGCAGGATGCACTCTATAGCCTGCAAGTCACGAGTTCGAATCCAGGCTATTCCTTTGCCGATCGAGGACGGGAGCTCCCAAAGGGCGGCGCACAATTGGCCGAGTGTCGCCCGGGGGGAGATAGGGTTAGGTCGGTCAGGGTGTCCTCGGCTCACCGCGCACTAGCGACCCCTGTAGTCTGGCCGGGCGCCTGCGGGCTTGCCTGTAGCTGCACGAGAGCTGCGTTGTCCTCCGACGCTGTAGCTCTTGGGTGGCTGCATGGTGAGTCTGATGATGTTTACATTTAACAAAAACAATGTTAGCGCTGCTGCCTCACAGCGCCAGGGTCCTAGGTTCGAATCCGGCCTAGAGTACTGTCTGTGGGAAGTTTGCATGTTCTCCCCGTGTTCGCGTGGGTTTTCTCCGGGTACTCCGGTTTCCTCCCACAGTCCAAAGACATGCTGTCCAGGTTGATTGGTCACTCTAAATTGCCCTCTGTGTGAGTGAGTGTGTGTGTGGTGCCCTGCGATGGACTGGCGTCCCGTCCAGGGTGTAGTCTCGCCTTGCGCCCTGTGTATGCCAGGTTAGGCTCTAGCTCACCGCAATCCTGTAAAGGAGTAAGCGGTTAATGATAATGGATGGATGGATGGATAGAAAAACAATGTTATTTTGATTCTTGCACCCTTGCATGTATAGACGTTATCCTTCGAGTACCCTCCGCTGCAGCAAACCAACTCAACTCCCGCTAATTATTTGAACAACACGCTCAACTCTCGCAATGTATAAAGCTAGCGATCTCGCTAAGAAGACGCAACAAACATTTAAATTAGTTCATTTCAGCTGTCTTCATTAACATATTTTCTCTTAGTACATACAACAACATTTGTGTGTCGCAATGAAAATGCTAATCACGGTTTGTTTGCGCTGCCACTGGCCCCTCTTAGTACACCTAACCCTTACAGTTGAAAAGTTTGTCATTGAATTTATTAAGATTCTTTTAGTTTTTCCAAAATGTAGCACTATTGAGTGTTTAATAGTTAGGGATGATATACTTTACTGTATAAGGGCCCTTCACTTATACATTGTCTTCAATATGTAGTCAGGGAGCCCATCAACATTACTAAATTATCATTTTACTACAGGATACCACTGTATACTTTGATAAAGTGTTTCTTAACAAGTGACAAAAGCAAACTCTGTCTCCTTGCTTTGTTTCCCTTGCTGGGTACAGAGGATAGGCCTCAGCCCAGCATGAGCTGTTTATAAAATCACACCACAAACCAGACAGAAAGCAGCCTGAGATCTGAGGCTCAGTCAAAAACAGCACCTCATCAAATGGATCACCAGGCTTCAGGATCCCTGCCCTCATTAGCTGGAACTGGGTCATGCCAAAAAAATAATGATTATGATGTACCATTAATTCACTTCTGCGCATTTATATGGTCAAAGATGTGCTAAGAATATACACCCAGCAGCATATCATTTATACAATGTTAATTAGGTTTCAAGACAAAGAGTTAATTAACTATGTTACTCCACTGTAGCTGGCAGTCCAGTGGACCAGCATCTCATTAATTCTGGGGGTTCACTGAATAATAGTGGGGTTCTCTACAGTATATTATTCATTGTGACTCAGGAAGAAAATATTGGTTTTATTGGGCAACCCTCAAATGACCCTCTAGACGCATAACATTGTCCTACTTTTAACAGTATATTAAACCATGACCTACAAACAACTAAAACAACTGTACAGTAGTAAAACCTTTATACAAAAATCACAGTTTCAGAGGGGACGGAAATTACAGATGCACACAAGTGCTCATTTTTCACACTATTGTACCTCAGTTCAGATTGTAAGGTTTCTGAAGCAGACTTAGTGAATGAAGAAGGACATTCGCTAGTAAGCCTGGCCAATAATGATCTAACAAGTGTAACAAAGGCCTTCGGCCAAGGCTCATTTGCACCCTTTAAAATACAGGACGCAGACGCAGAACTGAAAGCTTAGCGTGGTTGTGCACTTTTATTAAACACAAAACAAAATAATAAAACAAAACAACAACCTAACTCCCATTGGAGTGCTAAACTAAACTTTTCTTCAAGTCTAAACTATACTGGACGGATGAGCCATTTACCGGCTCAAGAAAACACATAGGCTCAGATATTGGAAAGGTTTGCGCACTGCGCAGAGGGTTATGCGCGTCGCAAATGGCTGTTATGCGTGAATGAGCAAAATGTGCCCTATTAGAAACTTCTTTTTGCGTGCCACAATCTGTTTTGTGCTGTGCACAAATATAACGTGGCCGACAATTTGCGAGATCCTGCCATGTTCGAAAATATGCGCCAAGCACAAAACCAGTTTTGTGAGGCACAAAATAACGCTTTTAAAAAGCATGCCTTAACCCCACGCACATCACTCCAGAACTCACTCACTGAAGTGAAATGCAGGCGCTTTCCGAGGTACTACAACAATGGAAAACACCCAGCGATCACACAAGGTTCTGTCCACATCTACATAATGATTATATTCAAAAGAATGATTGTGATAGCAGCATCACTAGCTTAAAATACATATTTAAAAAATAAACAGGGAAGCTGCAATCACGATAATTCTTTCGGACTGAAACAAAACTAATCACTTTCCCAAGTACGCTTTCTTGGTGCTGAAAGAATAACTCCCAAAACAGAATCCAGAGTACAGCACGGTATCATAGTACATACCGTTGGTATGTAACATAGACCGAGCCGGCAGATACTAAACAACTACCTGTATAATGCAGGAACGCTTTACTTTAATAGACACATACAGCAGTAAATCAACCCTAGATCGATCAATCAACAGTTTGCACCTCCATACCTTGCATTGAGATAGATTTCAATATCAAAGACACTGCTTATACAGTAGTAGGCTAGGCTACTGATTACTGTATTGGTACATTTTGTCGACGTTTTGAATGTAAAATGTACGAAAGGTGCTCCTTTCTTATTCCACTGCCTGTTCATCCTGTGTTTTTGTTTTGTTTTGTTTGGCGTTGGTTTTAACAGGTAAACAGCTTAGCTGTCCTGTTTTGTAGTTAGGTTCCTGACGTGTGTAGTCAGCGCTCCAAAAACTGAGTTAGGTTTTGTTTTGTTTTGTTTGTTTTTGTTTTGCTTATTAAAAATAGCGTGTAAGCGTGGAAATTCATGTTCCTGTGTCCAGGGTCTAATTTTAAATGGGCAAATGAACCGTGGGACAGAGAGAGAGAGAGAGAGAGAATAATAGATGGGCTTCAGTGAGTTACAGGAAAATAATTTCATCTAGGGTTTCTGTGACATTACAAGACTGGAGGCGGTTCCAGGTGGATTATTTATATTATTAATTATTGTAGTTGTTAATGTATGTATGTATTTTCTTATAACAGATGTCCCTATCCAGGGCGACTTACAGTTCTTACAAAAGAACACATTACAAAAATCAGATCAGTCCAGACATGGAGTAATAGCGGTTTGATAAGCGGGATCACGGCTAATACTGAAAAAGAAAACAAAAAAACAGCTGGTACTGTAACAGAAAACAAGAAAGTCAAAACATGTAAATTAATTAAAATAGGTAACATGTACTCATATTTGTGTGACACCTGTCAAAATTATGGCAACAGAAGTAGAGAAATCATAAACTCACTTCCCAGCAAACAACACAACATAGATACATCTGTTTGAATTCTGTAGAATATGTGATGGCCTGTGGCAGGATGACAGAGGTTTGAGGCTCAGAGACAGTGGAAGAGGCAAAATAATGATCTTTATTAAACCAAAATAATCAAATAAATAGGCACAAGGGCCCAAACAAAAGGTTTAAACAAAATACAGAAATGTAGGCTGGGCATTAGCCTTCACTACAGTTTCTTTTTCAAAACTAACCAGCACAGCATACCAACAAACAAACTCACCCCAAAAAAAAAAACTCCCCTCCCGCAAAGGGTTTCACCTGCCCTTTTATAGTCTGTGGCTGGAGCCCAATTAACTAATAATTAACAATTAAACACTTAAGGCTCCAGCCACATTCTCACATGTATTTTACAGGGAGGAATTTAACCCCCTCCCTGCCAATCCAAAACAAACCAAGAATCATAAAAACATAATGAAAACAGTAAAAATAACAACAATAACAAAACACAAATTTATAGGGGCGAGCTGGCACCCCATCACATGGCCCTTTAAATATTTAGCTTATTAGTCATGCTAATGCCTGTGATAATGATACACATTAGATACAAATGTATGTATGTGCGCAAATCTCACATGCTTAAGCACAACATTATTTGAATTGCTCCGAAGCCCAAATTTGAATGAAAATGGCTAAGTTTTGCGATAAGCGTGACAGACTTGCAATGTGCAGAATGTTTCCATTACGTGCGTTTAGCTAAATGCCCTATCCTCAGCAACACTGGCAAAGGGCAGCAGTGCCCAAGGGCTCAATCCATAAAATATCCCTGTATTTTGACACCCACGATCTGCATTCCATGCTATTGACTATGCCATACAGGTGTGGTAGGAGCTGGGTGCGTGCTGAGTGGGGGGCAGTTGGTAGGGGCTTTCAGCAGGAGTATGAGTAAGGGATACACATGTGCGGGCTCGATCCACAGGCAGTGTTCTTGGCCGGCTCCATGCTGAGATTCCAGTCTTCGGGGCTTCCGAACAGAGTACTGTTTTCAGCATTGTGGGTTTGTTTTACAGTCCACACTTCTGTAAATATGTTTATGTATAGTGTAAGGATCACGGGTCGGAGCTACTCAGAACACAGGTGCGTTTCTGTAAAATAAAGAGTGGCGTTTGGTGCTACAGAGATATTTTGTCTGTCTCCTTCATGTTGACACTTATCCAGTTAGCAAGTCGCTACAATATATTTTTATTTAAGTTATATGTTGAATAGCCTACACTATCCTGTGGTCCACTGTTTAATTTCTCCATTTATTAGCTTATTTATATATTTGTGGGGGTGGGCATGCAACTTCGGGGGTGCCAATGCTACCCATGTGTGTTGAGCTTTGATTCTGCATTCCATGTGCAGGTTACATTTGAGTGTAGATTTGTCTGAGGAATAGTAGTATGTACTGTACACCTATGACAGCTGCTTGGCAGGCTATTGTTAACAGTCCATTGTCGTGTAGTATTCCAATTCTGCGCATTCCCGCGTAGCTCTTGTGCATTTGTGCTATATTGGTAACGCAGGTGGTTTTGTGAGGCACAAACACATTTTGTGAGGGGATTGTGCATCGCTTCGAATATCTGGGCCATAATATACTCTTTTTGAGGTTCACACAGTACATTTTTGTTCCGACCACACAGGTCTCTGCACAGGCTTCACACAGACAGCCCAGACCAAACATTTCTGAGCTGCTTCTATACCTGCCTGCTAATTACAGGCAGGTGATTGCTAATAAGATTAGAGCCAAGTGAAACTCCTCCTGGCTCACTCCCGTGGCATTCTGGGAAATGTAGTATTTTTTTTGAACCCCAAGACTACATTTCTTTTCTCTCCTCCCCCTACTCTGCCACACAACAAAACAGCGGTCTTTCAGATCATCTAGTTCTTTAGTGTCTGTTTTACAGCATGTCCCCTCAGATCATCTAGTTCCTTAGTGTCTTTTTACAAGATGTCTCCTCAGTTTATCTAATTATTTAGTGTTCTTTAAAATCTTGAATGACAGTATCCCCAAAGGTTTTAATTGGGAGAAAATTCTTCTAAAAATACAATATTTCAAACCAATTGCTTAATTTATAACTGCACATATTTGTGACATCCCTCCATGGACAATGAACATGCTTTTTCATGTCTCTAAGTGTTGGAGCTGAAAGATGAACAGAGCTCAGTTAACATTAGCGGTGCTGAACCCTGAAAGATGAACAGAGCTCAGTTAACATTAGCGGTGCTGAACCCTGAAAGATGAACAGAGCTCAGTTAACATTAGCGGTGCTGAACCCTGAAAGATGAACAGAGCTCAGTTAACATTAGCGGTGTTGAGCCTGATTAGCCGACAGGTCCCAGTGCTCTGAAAAAGACACTGTGCACACCGTATGTTTCAATTTAAATGAACTGCTTTGTCACATGAAAGAGCTGGGCTAAGGATTACAGATAGAGGATTTCTGGCTCCTAAGTGATTGAGGTAATTGTGCTGTAATTGGAAAATGGAACTTCTAAAAAGAAACAATTTGCAAGCTGTTTTGGAGAAACTGGAAGCACTAGGAGCTAAATCACTGCCTGCAACGCAATCACAAACACGCACACACACAGACACACACACACACACTCGCACACGCACACACACTTGCACCCGCACACACACACGCACACACACACACACACATTCTCGCACACACAAGCACAAACTCACATGCACGCACGCACTCACACACACACACACGCGTGCGCACGTGCGCACACACATGCATTTAAAAAGGCTCTGAGGCTACAACCAGAGGTCACGGTCCTGAACCTCTATCACATTTACAGATGTTGTAAACTGTACCCTTTACCCTCAAGATGCTTGATAATCAAATTTACAAAGAATAAGCACGATCTAAGGGAAATGGATAATTAAAACCCCTGTTCATGTTCATAAAGCTCTATATAGCTTGTACTCCATGTACTCCATATTGAGTTACAGAGCGTACTCCTGTTCCAGTAACAGAAAAGCAAACAACTGAATGAATTTAGTGGCCTTCTAGTGAACAGCTAATCTAAAATGAAATGTGTACATGTATAAACTTGACACCCCATCTCAAGTCTGTCACCTGTCTGGATCAAAATAAATAAATATATTCTTCTTCTCCATTATTATCAGTCCCATCAAATAAGAACAACAAACGAACAATACAGAAACGGTAAAATGAAATGTTCGTATCATTGGAACGACCCCTTCTTTCAGGGCTGCTTTTGGCCCATCACCCAATAGTGATGAAAATGATATGCATGTGCCCCACCAGCCCCCTGCGATGTGCCTCCTAACTGGGGTGCCAGACCCACATAAAGCCCTCATTCTGTTGTGGTAAAAGAGCTCCATTTGGGAGTAGGTCTTTATATTACTCAAGTCACTTATTTACTGGAGAGAGTTCATTACACATTGTGGCACACAGGGATTGGAAATGGGGTTAAAACAGTTCATTTCCAGCACACGTCTGCTTACTTCCACAACAGCTCTTCACATATAGGGTATACCAGTGCCCCACTTATTTGCAGGTTCCTTTTAGCATCAAACTAAACACATTTGCTCTTCCTAAACGCACTGCTTTCAAGATGATTGCGCTTGCTTATTCTGTAGGCTATAATTAGCCTTTCTATCTCTCGCTTTTCCCATGTCATTCTCTAAATCACATCCATTAATCACAGTAAACATGTATTTGGATAATACTAAACAAGCTTTCATCAAACAACATTAACTCGCAAAAGTTTTTCTGCTTTGTTTATTTTCTGTGGTCTTTATTTACATTTAAAAACAAGAATAGATCTCTTTCCGTGTGCCATTTTAAAAGGCTAAAAAATTATTCCTGAATACAGTATTATTTGCACTCTGAATTTGTTTCATGTCTGCCAGGGTAAATCCTGTCTATATTACAGCAGCCGCCCTCTCTCCCAGTAAAGCAAACAGAATAGACAGAATACTATAATTAGATCGTACAGATTACAACCCTTTTAAAGAAGCTTTGTTAGACAACTATAGTGCAAAACATAATTGTCAGGCCATTTCTGTCTAATTTGCTTTACAGTGAAACACCCGCAACACACATGGCTAGTTATGTGAAAAGATATTCATTTGAAGCTTATTGTGTTATTTAAAAGGTACAATGTTTGATAGTCATTTCAATGTCATACTAAAACAGGATTATTTGTCTCTTTAGGACATTCCCCAGGATTTTACCCTTCAGTGCTCTCTTTTTTTCAGAAAGCAGTCCTTGCTTAATTTGCAGTTTGTTTACATTACTCGCATGCAGTTTCAGTGACATGACATTGTATCACCTGAGAACCCTGCTGGCCTCTTTCTAAAACTTCAAGAGTCATCCTACTAGTGCTGGAAATCAAAACAACAAATAAAAAGGACCTACGTTGTTGTATGCTGTCAGCAATTTGCAGAGGATTCCTACAATATGTTTCAGCATTGGGGTCAGCTATTTTTAAAATGCTATTTTTAAAATGCTACTTGTCTCAACTCCTTTTACTTGGCAGTACTTCAACAGCGAAGACCCTTTTGTACCACATGTCAAATATAGTACAGTGTTGATGTTCCACACATCTATATTGTCTGAACAGCCCCTTGGTAATCTGTCCTGTTGTGTGTATCAGTGCTCTTCTACCCTTATAGAAAGTGTGCTCTTCAGCCCTCCACCTCTGGCATTAACAGTACAGTGCAGTACTATATGCTAGCTATTCCAGTGGTCTATTTTTAACTTTAGGTAGGAAGTGGATTGCTCTCAGTGTTGTGTGTGGTGAAGTACGTCGATGTGCAGGAATGACAAGGAAAGTAGTTATAATGCTTATATAATGATAGAGCCAGGGCCAGGTGGTGCTTGGGTTCGAGTGTGACACAAGTGGAATTAGTTTGATGGTCTCCACCTCGCCTCCACTGGTCATTAGTGCATTCCACAACACAAAACAAACAGCACTATTGCCAGTCTGTGCTTGAGAGGCCCAGAAGTAAATCCATCAGGGGAGTGTTTAGCTCAGGACTACAGAGCTGTGAGGTGAGGCTCTCATGGCTGCTGCCTGCCTGTTGTAGCCAATGCCTTATCCCTCACCTTCACTAAGCACTACATGTACAATAAAGGTAATAACACAAGCAGCAAGGCAGTAAGGAAACCACATGTTAGGTAAAAAAATAAAAAAAACTGCCTAGCAGGTCCATTCCGAAAGTGAACGATCCAGAATGAAATTATAATTCCCCATCAAACTGACAGGTAATATCCACAGAGCACCAGCCCTGCGCTTCATCATCATGCCGTGCAAGGATCTCGTCAAGGCATCAATCACCCGCTCCCAGGACAGCAAATCACCAAGCAGCAGCCTCTTGCTTGGATATACATTCCAAGCTCTGCACGTCAGACTTGTTTGTAAAAGGTTATTTGAATCTCTTGACCTGTGTTCATACATAACTAGTGCTTCTGCTGATTTTAAAAGTCAGTTCACACCAGACCTACAATGCCAATCAGTCTTCGTATGTGACAATTTCTGTCACTGATGTCCTTAATGGATGCACACAGCTCCACCTGCCCCAGCCTCCCTCTCGCTAGCAAGCAAGTGCTTCATTAAGTGTTTATTTGCAAGGGCAGCAGGTCCATGCTATTGTCTGAGACCAATTACACCCACTTAGAGGCTCCAGTCTGCTTTGTAATTGCATGCAGACTCTAGTAAAGCTGACCACATGTCTAATTTGTATTCACTTTTGTGTTCTCGGCAGCATTTCAAATGTTTTCTTTCTGAACTGTTCTTGTTACATAAACATTACTGAGAGCATGCAGTTTTGGTACTGAACTCAGTCAAGCTGTTGCAGTATTAACTGCATGCATTATAATGGGTCCATATTCTGCAGTACGTTTCTGCTTTGGTGAACAAAAAGCAATTCCAGGTAAGCAGACAGACAATGTGAACCCGATGAAGACACGGTAGTGTCGAAACGCGTTGTTTGCTTGTTTTTATAATTGTGTTTTTAAATGAATAAAGGAGTTAAATAATTAATCCTTTTGAAGCAAGATGACAAGAGTGCGACCATGAATGTCTCTACAGAAACTCTTTTGGAAAGTCATTTAAACTGAAAGTTTAGCTGAAAGAATTTTGGACTTTTACATTGCCGTAGAGACTCTGCCTTTATTACATATATATACAGACGTGCTCAAATTTGTTGGTACCCCTTCACAAAAAACGAAGAATGCACAATTTTCTCTGAAATAACTTGAAACTGACAAAAGTAATTGGCATCCACCATTGTTTATTCCATATTTAATAGAAATCAGACTTTGCTTTTGATTTTTTATTCAACATGATATTGTAAATATTACAGATGTCAGGACTGCCCAGTCCCTGACCACATTCCGGCGCCTCCTTAAGACTCACCTCTTCAAAGAGCACCTGTAGAACTCCTCTGTTTGTATCCTGGGTCACTATCACCCTTCATGTAAATGTGCTTTATTTTGCTCTTATCTGCCCCTATTTTACTGCATTTAATCCTGTACTTCAGAATACTGTACTCTGCCAAGTGTTTAACCTGTAGTACTTTGTATTTAATCATATCCTGATGTAACTATCACTATTTAATCATACCCTGATGTAACTATCACTATCTGCTGTATTATTGAATTGTGGTTTGTCACACTTATACTTTGCTTGAACAAAAGTTATTGTATTTTTTGCTCTTATTGTATTACGTGTATTGTAACACTTGAAATGTATTTGCTTACGATTGTAAGTCGCCCTGGATAAGGGCGTCTGCTAAGAAATAAATAATAATAATAATAATAATAAATAATAAAACAAATGAAAATGGCATGGACAAAAATGATGGGACCGCTTACCTAATATTTTGTTGCACAACCTTTAGAGGCAATCACTGCAATCAAACGTTTTCTGTAGCTCTCAATGAGACTTCTGCACCTGTTAACAGGTAGTTTGTCCCACTCTTCCTGAGCAAACTGCTCCAGCTGTCTCAGGTTTGATGGGTGCCTTCTCCAGACTGCAAGTTTCAGCTCTTTCCATAGATGTTCGATAGGATTCAGATCAGGACTCATAGAAGGCCACTTCAGAATAGTCCAATGTTTTGTTCTTATCCATTCTTGGGTGCTTTTAGCTGTGTGTTTTGGGTCATTATCCTGTTGGAGGACCCATGACCTGCGACTGAGACAGAGCTTTCTGACACTGGGCAGTATGTTTCGCTCCAGAATGCCTTGATAGTCTTGAGATTTCATTGTGCCCTGCACAGATTCAAGGCACCCTGTGCCAGGCGCAGCAAAGCAGCCCCAAAACATAACCGAGCCTCCTCCATGTTTCACTGTAGGTATGGTGTTCTTTTCTTTGAAAGCTTCATTTTTTCGTCTGTGAACATAGAGCTGATGTGACTTGCCAAAAAGCTCCAGTTTTGACTCATCTGTCCAAAGGACATTCTCCCAGAAGGATTGTGGCTTGTCAATATGCATTTTAGCAAATTCCAGTCTGGCTTTATGTTTTTCTTTCAAAAGTGGAGCCCTCCTGGGTCTTCTTCCATGGAGCCCACTTTCAGTCAAAAAGCGACGGATGGTGTGATCAGAAACTGACGTACCTTCACCTTGGAGTTCAGCTTGTATCTCTTTGGCAGTTATCCTTGGTTCTTTTTCTACCATTCGCACTATCCTTCTGTTCACTCTGGGGTCGATTTTCCTCTTGCGGCCGCACCCAGGGAGGTTGGCTACAGTTCCATGGACCTTAAACTTCTTAATAATATTTGCAACTGTTGTCACAGGAACATCAAGCTGCTTGGAGATGGTCTTGTAGCCTTTACCTTTACTATGCTTGTCTATTATTTTCTTTCTGATCTCCTCAGACAACTCTCTCCTTTGCTTTCTCTGGTCCATGTTCAGTGTGGTGCACACAATGATACCAAACAGCACAGTGACTACTTTTCTCCATTTAAATAGGCTGAATGACTGATTACAAGATTGGAGACATGTGTAATACTAATTAAAGAAACTAATTAGTTTGAAATATCACTATAATCCAGTTATTTATTATCTTTTCTAAGGGGTACCAACAAATGTGTCCAGGCCATTTTAGAATATCTTTGTAGAATAAGCAATAATTCATCTCTTTTCACAGCTTCTTTGCTTTATTCTATGACATACCAAAGGCATGCAAGTATACATGATAAAATAGCTTTTAATTTCATCACTTTTCAGGAGGAATGAAGCATTATTTCAATGAGCTGTAAGGGTACCAACAAATTTGAGCACGTCTGTATATATATCTGTACATCTGTGAATTAATTGAGTATCATAGTGTAGAGAGTTAGACACTAAAAGAAGCATTCTAAGAAGCGGCTGCATGGCTCCATGAATAAAGCTTCATCTCTATTCCTCACTCCCCTGCAGCGGGAGCCTTCATCTCTGATTGATGGCAGTGGCTCATACCTCAAAGTGCTGCATCAGGCTTTTTTTGCTTGCACATTCATTTTTAAAAGATAAATTCCATAATCCAACTAATTGATGTAACAGGCAACAAAACCGTCCCAACAATAAACTCCTGTGCCCTGTGACGGGAAGTTATTGGGGATGTCAGTGTAACAGATCCACAGAATCTATTAGGAGTCCGTGGAGGAACTGAAGATGCATTGTGGGTTTTTTCCAACTTCTGGTTAGCCTTCATTGTTGAGAGGTGCGGCTTTCAAACCATGTAGGAAATTCCTAGACTACAGCTCGGAAAATCCTTATCCAGCACACAATTAATAAAGGGTTTGCTTTATCTAATATCAGACACACGTAGCACCACTTCCAGTTGCACCATGAAACCAATCTGGACAATGCGGACGGATTCATCAATTTGACCTCGCTCTGCTGCTGATGGAAGCCTGATGGAAGTTTGATATAAGTCTGATGGAAGCCTCATTTCAAACAACTTTCAATTCAGTCCCAGTGGCAGGTGGAAACATGGTGTAAGTGGTGCAGCAGGTTGACTCACTTCTGAGCCTGGGTTCAAATCCATCTCAACTGAGTGTGCCGGAACCCAGTAAACACAAGCACATTCCACATCACAAAACCACCTCCCAATTCAGCACAGTCCCTGCTAGAGAGGCCCAGGACTGAAGCGCAGGCAGGGGGCGTGCAGTTCAGGAAGTACAGATGCTCACAGAGATTATGTTATGCAACTGTTTCCTGTTTTATTCCTAGTTTTGTTTGTGAAGCTGCATTCAGCTTAATCACGTGGACTTCCACTACTTTGCTGTGGCAAGAGAGAATAGAAAGAAGAAAGCAGGTGATCTGTTTTAGGTAATGGGTGCAGCAGTGATAAGGCCAGCTAGCCTTTCCCTTATAAAAATACTGCATTCATAGAAATCAAATTCAATATATCAGCAGTTTTACAGATCTAGAAAATGATTTACAGAGACAAGTCTGAAAACGATCTACAGATATACCTATAGGGAAACTGTAAACTCTATAGTAATCAACATAAGGATTATAAGAGTTTGCTACTTCTTCACTTAGTAAAGACTGAAACCACAACACTGATTATGAAATACATTAGCTCAGAACAGATTCGTTCAATTGCATGCAACTCCCTTACTTTAACAACCACAACTGCTAATAAAACAGAGAAATCCCAGAACCTAATTGAGCCCTAAACAACACTAATGAAGATTTCCAGGATTTATAGCAGTGGTGCCTAAATGCTGTGGCAGCGTTCCCAGAGGGCTTGCTGCCCGATGTGTCTGTATTGTGTTCTGTTGTAACTGAAGGAGGATGATATGCAGATAAGCTTTGGAGGAAAATTCAAATAAATGGCTGTGCTGCTCCCACGCAGATATTCAACTGAACAAGCAACAAACAAGAACAAAACAAGAACAAAACAAGAACAAAACAACAACAACAACAACAACAACAACAACAACAACAACAACAACAACAACAACAACAACGAAACAACTACAATAAAAGGTTTCAAAAGCATCATAAACCGAGGAGGCATCTCATTTTAAAGATGTCTCAAACCTAAAGCCGGGCCTGCTTCTATGCTGGTCCATTCTACACCAAGTTTAACTGATCAAACTAAGCTGCTTTACAAACCAGACTGCAGGTTTCATTGGTTTAATTAAACAATTAAGGACATGGTTGGAACAAAGAACTGGTGTAAAGGGGCGAGAGTTGTCCATTTCCTGTCTCAACCTTTTCAACGAGTCTCTTTATAAAGATTGACAGTTTTAATTCATATTGCTCTTCAAATCAGAATGGTTACTCTGCCTGGCACATGGCTCTTCATTTCTGAAGGAGCGGTACAAACAGAAATGAAAAGGGCATTCCTCACTAGTATATATAATCTAGCATGGATTTTGAAAAATAACATCTGGAAATACACTATCCATAGGGGGCAGTGTGATCTATTCAACAGTGACAGATTTAACAACCAGCACTGTTTAAAATATGAAATTAGGATCAAACCTGTTATTTTACTTACTTTTAAAGACTCACACACATGCAAAGGTTTTCTCAAATGCCCTTCTTTAAACAATGGCACTATTGGGTTCCACTGCTGAGTAGATCATATAGACCACAGTCAGTATAATAATTCTGAATACGTACAATAAGAAACGTGGCAGACAAACCGTTAAATGAAGAGGACTTTGTGGAAACCAACATCTCGAAATGCATGGGAGTCTCTTTAGTGTAGCTTTAAGGCAGTGGTGTGCCGTCTCTGTATGCAACGCATGCATTACATGCCTTGGAATAATTTCCTTCCACATCATGTTTAAGAATCTGATATTGTAATGTGCACAGGGGTAGGGGTCAGGGCTGGTAGGTGAAGCAATCTGAAAGACATAAGCCTGAGGTGCCAGGTTCGCCTCCCACCTCCACCTGTGTAAAGCCCCTGCATGCAACTTTTTGGGAGCTGAAAACAATGAAAAAGGTCTAATTAGCAAATGATTAGTTCAATTAAGGGATCAGTTAAGTAATTAAGCACTCAGTTGGAATGAAAAGCAGCAGACACAGGTGTCCCCCAGGACCAGGATTGGGACACCCTGGCCTAGGCAACGTGACCCAGCATGCACCTCACTTCCTGATGGTTGTGCTCTGGAAAACATAGGCATGAAACTGTAGAATTGAATCTTCCTTTACTGAACACTGACATGCAAACTCTTGTCATCAAAATCAAAATGGAAGACTTAGTGAAAAGCTTATTGATTAATCTGTTTAGTGCAAGGGACTTTGCATCAAAAACAGAAATGATAAAAAACAGAAGGCCAAAACCAAAATTGCAAGTAGTAAGTACTTACAGAAAAGCAGGGAAAGAGTTGAAACAGTATTTTAGCGAAGCAGAGTGTTCCTATTTTTATTATTTACACAGTGACACAATGTTGACTGTCAACAGTTTAAAACAATTTAAATGTTTTGATTTACATTTCAAACTTTAAAGCACTGTAAAAGCTGCAGTGGCCCTCAGTCCTGTTTAAATGCACACACTGTATTATTGTTCATTGGCCTCTGCTTCAAAGATTCTGTGGCACAGGGCTATCCAGCAGCAGCAGTACAGTTGCTATAGAAACCTGGCTTCAAATACATTTATAATCATTAAAGATAAAGCGCTCCTTTAACACTGCCCATGTCAAAGATAATGTAAAATCATCACAACAGCACAGCCATCAGTGTCCTACGATATTGGGAAGAGGAATGATAATTGAAATCCTAATCCTAATTATGGCTGCAGTATATGGATACACTTTCTAAAACGGTGACATCACAATCAGAATTCTCTTAATCAACCTTTTCCCTCTTATCCAGGGAAATTACACAAGACTAAAAGTGGATTGTGTAACTTGTATGTTAACAATAAATCATTCTATACTCGAGTTTTAGGACAGAAAGCATCTGTGTATGGGTTACATCAATACTTGCAAGTAAATGTACTACATTCACTTTGGCGTCCGATATTCCCTCATACACAGATGTTAGACGTTCTATAAACTCTAGACAGGAGGTGGATGAAACTTTAGTAAGCCTACAGTAAACACTGTGCAGTGCCAGCATGTGACGTCAGGATGGCACAGGTTCAACGTGACCAGTCTACAAAGAGTTTCCATTGTTCTGGATGGGTGTGTGACCACCCTGCTACACTGCATTAATTCATAGGCTGTATTATTCAGAAAACAGCACAACAACGCACCTTGAACTCAGAGGACTGAGGCATCAAATATGTATACAGAGCCAATCCCTGTTACAGCTTTACTATATGAAGTGTTCCGCAGGAGAGCAAAATTCCGACAAACTCAACATCCAAGGACAACACCTTTGTCGCTGGTTCAACCACGGTGCCAATGCTACTGTAAACTGTGGACATTTTGTAAGCAAACAAGTGCTCCCCTGAATCTAAGTCTCACTGCACCCACGCTGTAATACTTACAGGTCCTCCACTCGGGACTCCCACAAATCAACTTTTTACTTCATTTTTAGTCCCAAATACAGTTTGCTATATAGAATGATTTACAGGGACTATTTTAATGATCTAAACATAGGTGGATTATACAGAAGCCTTCCCCATTAACATCACAAAAAGCACCATTATTTTAATAACATTATTTTCAGAAATTTGTCCATTTATTTGACCACCTTTATTCCTCAATTTAACATGTTCAGTTATATTTAGGGCTTCTGTTTGCTGCCAGTCAGTAGTTGGGGTGGGTTTAAAGTAGTCAGAACAAATCAATGGGGCATACGAGTCAGGAAGGAAGGACATTGCATAACTAACTGCACTGGGAAAAGGGTGAAGCCACTGTGAAGTAAGTAACCATTTCCTGTGTTTTTCGGGTGTTTATGGGATTTCATTTTTTTGTATCGGGGGTGTTTTATCAGGACCCCACACATACACCCCCTGGTGGCTGATTATTGGAATTGCGCTGCAAAGATTGACGACGTTCACTTTCTTTGTTGTGATTTCTATTTCTTAAATGATTTACCTCCAAAGCACTGTCACAGAATGCTGTACCTTTTGTTCTTTGATGCGGTCCTGACATCCTGGAACATTCTGCAGTGACCTCATCCCACTGTGATTCCCCCAAACGTGTCTGACGCAGGTCATTTCATTACGCTAACGGGCTGCTGTCTGGTTCATTGCTTTTACTGTATGTCTGACAATATGATTTCAACAGGAAACAATAACCAACTGGAGACCTTTACCTTATATAAAGTGTCAGTAGTTCCAGGGCTGACACATTTTCCCCTGTCAAATTTGTTCAGATGATGTATGGCTTCATAACTCCTAAGGAACAACAATGTTTTTTTGTTTTTTTTTTAAAATTTAATATATATTTTTTATACAATTTACTAGAAATGCAAAAACCTAACAAGTTATAGTAAATAACACACTCACAAAAATATCAGTTCCTTCTCTTTGCAATTTTGCAAATATAATGCCTAGATTTATGTGTTGATCTTGTATTACTGCTGTTTTGATACTGTATAGCAGTTTCAGCTATATGTATTATTTTGAAAAGGAATATGTAGTAAAGAGAACGTATTAATTCTGCTTGCTTTAGAAGACCCTCCCAAGGACTTATCTCCTCAATACTCTTAACTGCCAGTTCACGATGCCTCATTCAAATCAGTCCCAAAGAGCAGTATACCCAAACCACTGCATTCCAGGTGTGTTGTTAGAATTCTCATCCCCTGTATCTAATGTAGAATAGAATCTGTGACACAAAGAGAGATCAAAGTAGCAAGATCAAATGCGATACACTGCGTAACACACAGAATGTATAATCACTCCAGCGTGGCTATCTCAGTGCTGCAGCTTTGCATGTTACTGTGTAAACAGATGTTCTCAAAAGAGCTTGCTTGAGTTCAAACTCGAATCAGAAACGCAATGAAATGTGCTAGTGTCAGAGACATACATTTCCTTTAGGTGAGAGAGATTAGATACTCATGTTTTTACAGTGTATGAATAACACTATGTAACACAATTTTTGTTCCTGGGTAGTAAGTGTTATTTCCTAATTGCTTATGCCTCAAAAGTATAGAAAATGGCTATTAATCCCCACAAACTTTGCTTTTGTGACCAGGACAGTGATATTTTGAAATTGACCTATTTCCAATGAGAAAACGGGCGAATTTGTGTCTTTTCGTTCACATAAAGTCAGAAAAAAACAACATATGAATCCAAATTAACATGTATTTATACTAAAGTAATACAAAAATGACTACAGAAGATTTAGAAGTGAGTAGTTTTTTGAGATTTACGATTATACTGTAAATCACTTTCACGAATCAGCCCCCAAATGTAGTCTCCCATCATGTTCTCATTATACTGTCCTTGGTAGCGATGTTCAAAGTCCAGTATATCCTGGTGGAAGCGCTCGCCTTGCTCCTCCGAGTACGCTCCCATGTTCTCCTTGAATTTATCAAGATGAGCTTCAAGGATATGGACTTTGAGGGACATCCTACAGCCCACTGTGCCGTAGTTCTTCACCAGAGTCTCAACCAGCTCCACATAGTTTTCGGCCTTGTGATTGCCCAGGATGCCCCGAACCACTGCGACAAAGCTGTTCCAAGCCGCTTTCTCCTTACTAGTGAGCTTCTTGGGGAATTCATTGCACTCCAGGATCTTCTTTATCTGTGGTCCGACGAAGACACCGGCTTTGACCTTTGCCTCAGACAGCTTAGGGAAGAAGTCTTGAAGGTACTTGAAGGCTGCCGACTCCTTATCTAGAGCTCTGACAAATTGTTTCATAAGGCCCAATTTGATGTGCAGTGGTGGCATCAGTACCTTCCGGGGGTCCACCAGTGGCTCCCACTTGACGTTGTTCCTCCCCACAGATAACACGGTCTGCTGTGGCCAGTCCCGCCTGTGGTAGTGCGCCTTGGTGTCCCTGCTGTCCCAAAGGCAAAGATAGCAGGGAAACTTGGTAAAACCGCCTTGGAGACCCATCAGGAATGCCACCATTGCAGCCTCTTGATGCCATCTCAGAAAAATGCAGTAGTGTATCCACTTAGGCAGCTGGAACTAAACTGAACTGGTGGGCTTAAGGCCCCTGTATTTATACTACTATTTATATTACTGGAAAGTTCTAGAAAGTTCTAGAAGTTACTCCAAGTTTACTCAACACTGACTCTAGCTGGAATGTTCTGGGAAAATAGGTCAATTTCAAAATATCACTGTCCTGGTCACAAAAGCAGTTTGTGGGGAATAATAGCCATTTTCTATACTTTTGAGGCATAAGCAATTAGGAAATAACACTTACTACCCAGGAACAAAAAAAAAAAATGTTATATGGTGTAATCCTTTTGCCAAACCTGAGTCACATTTTTCTTGCAAGTTTGCCCTCACAACAAACGCTGTTTTATGTTGGTATTATTATTTTTGCATCTCAGATAAACCCACAATGCAGTGAGGATTAATTAAACCAGGTAGACATTTATTTTAGAATTGCCCACCTGATTCAAAGCAACACGAGTTACCTTGGGATTCCAGAATTATTAGAGTGCCATCTGCCTTGATACCAAATCTGAAGTGGTAATATACGGACAGGAGGGGCATGCACTTAGACAAGCCTGCTACATGCACACTCTCCGTTAGTGTCCCATATAGCATAGGATGACATGATGTTTGTGTGGAAGAAAGATAGTTGAGTCCAACAGACTGCAGTATGGCCTCTTGTGAGCTCTACACTGGGAACGAGGCCAGGCACATTTCAGAAAAGATTCATTTGAAATGTCTTCAGATTTCCGTAGGATTGACAAGCTGACCTGCACTAAGACCACCTGCACCCCAGGAGAATAAGTGGAATGGCTTGTCGTGACGGAATGCCAAAGCCAGGGTAAATCAAGCGTGGGTATATCATCTCTTTAGCCAGCAGTTGCATGCTTCCCAATAATCTGGTTGCTAAAAATAACAGGTTGTGTAGCTCAGGTGGGTTCTGCTGCAGCACCTGCAACACCAATGCAGCATAAGAAGCTTAATTGATTGGAAGAATACCTGGCCAGGTTATTCCAATCTGTTTTAGCTATTGGCTAAATCATCTAGAGAATTTTTCTTAATTAACAGAGGGTGAATATCAGTTATATTTGGTAGAATGGGTAGGCTAATAGAACTATATTATAAGCTCCGTATGTCTCCCTATCTCTGTGCGGGCCGTCGTAATGTGTGTGTGTGGTTTATTTCTATATCAGGCAGATTCTATGACATTTCACTCAAATTAGAACAAGTGAATTGGGTGATAATCTGCAATTAGTTCTCATTGTTTAATGAATTCAAGCTGTGTCTAATTAAGATGTCTTTAAATACTTCCTGCGTCTCTGCTACAGGGTGAGTTGTTTGTTGGAAAGTGTTCTTTTTTGAAGTCCTGGTTTGCGAGGAAAGTTAGTTTTCTAGGCTATCAGATCACCACACGAACTCTGACAAGAAAATAAAGTAAGTGAATACATTCATCGTTAGCCAGGTTATTTCATTCTCAGTCAGAGCGTCATTTAAAATGTAATTCATTCCAGTCCCTATTTGAGAAGTATAATAAGCTTGTTGTATAATAAGTCAAAGAGAAGCCTACGAATCCTGTAATGGCAGACAGTGGATCAGCTTTTTTGTTTGTTTCCTGGTGGATTTAAGGGACCTGGGTTATGATTTACTGCTTTTTTGCTGGATAATTCCATTGCTATTTTCCATTGGCCGAAGATTAATGTAATCTGGGTTAAAGGAGCGCCTCGTATAGAAGTCTCAGGAGGTTTTGTTGATAGCATCATTAAATACATTGCAATACATTCACATGTTTGTCTCATGGCCATATGTGCTACCAATGGGGTTTCATTTCTCCCCATGCTACACTTAGTACATACTGATGCTGTATATTCATATACATTTGGTGCTATGTAATGTTAAATGCCAATGCTTTATCAAGCATTCACTTCTAAACTAACTCTTTTGCAGTTTTCCCAGGCTATACTATTTTACAGGTTGTGCTATGCATTGAACCCAGTTTACAATGCTTTGCCATGTTTATAACATGCTTTACCATATCAGTATTTACAGTGCCTACCTATGCTTTACTATGCTTTCACTGTGCTGTCTATCCATTTAGTATGGGGAACCTTTATAAGGGATACCACAGCGAACTTGTTCTGAGAATCTAAAACTAAATATAAAACTAAAAATGGCATGTACGATGTCTGAATGAGACAGTTACTTCGTAAAGTAGACAACTTTGAGAACAAAACACTAGAACATTTGAACAACAAAAAGATAATGAAATTACACAGATTAAGAGGTCAACTGGGATTACAAAATAGAATAGGTCTAGAAAAAATTAAAATTTCAAATCATAACAAATCAGAGAATTGGGAAAACAGTGCTGAAACACTTTCAAATAGAATGCTTGAGCAATGCGAGTATAAGAGTTATGACGACTACAACATAGTTCCAATAGAGAAGGACGGGAACTGTTTCTTTAGATGTTTAGGTGTAGTTTTATACGGTTCACAAAATGACCATCGAACAATTAGACATAATGTAATAGAACTAATGGAAAGCAATATAAAACAATATGAAATGTACATTGACTCAGTGACCCATATTGAAAAAATGAAATTAAGTGATGGGAGTATAGATTCTTGGGCTACAGAGGCAGAAGTTATGGCAGTTGTAGACCTCCTAAATAGGCCCATACACGTATACATAGACTTAAAGAATAAGGACTGTTTTAAATACGAAGGCACAATAGAATATATTAAAAATAAGAACGATCCAATTAATCTTTTATACAACAATAACCATTTCTCAGTTATTGTATTTAAAGACAATGAAACCGGAAGAAAATCTAAATACTGTGGCATAATTAAGAAAGATAATCAAAATAAATCTAAAACAGTAAAAATAAACCAGGTTAAAGTAAATAATAAAATGCAAAATAGAGAGTTAAACATGAATAGGACAGAGAATTCAAAACAGAAAGATAGGAGACCCAAAAATAGACATGGTACCAAATACACAAGAGATAAGACAGAAGACATAGTATTCAATTGATCAAGTAAAACTTTAACCACATCCCAAAAAGCGGTACTGAGTAAAGGACTTAAGTTTATACCGACTAAAAGATACATCGATAAAGATAAACTGGCCACTGAATTAAAGGAGTGGGAGAGACGCATGAGATTAGCAGAATATTTTTTCAATGAAAATATCTCTGATTCAGAGGGTAATTATGAACATGGGATTAAGGTTAATAGTACAAGCACATGGACTCCTCCGGATGGAAGAGATAAATGGTTAGATATGTATATTGAAGTAGTTAAACAAGAAATAATAGTAAGACTAAAGAAAAGATGTAAACTTAATTTAACCAATATTGAAGAACACGCTATGACTGAGTTGTTAAATGATGATGATATAATGATAAGATCAGCAGATAAAGGCTCAGAAATAGTGATAATGAACACAGATGACTATATGAAATCTGTAGAATGTGAATTAAATAATACATATACATATGAAGAAGTTAAAAGCAATAAGATCAATAAATCGATAAAAGAGGTTAAGGAAATTGCGGAGAGACTATACAATAAAGGCATTATATCAAAAGAATTTAAAAAAATACATGCAGCCACATAATGCAAGAACAGGCCTAGCAAGAGGAAATCCTAAAATGCACAAAGAAAATCACCCTATGTGAATGATAGTCAGTACAATTGATAATCTAACACACATAATAGCTGAAATAGCAGAAAAACAACTTAGGTCGCACGTTGAGAAATTACCAAGCTATGTTAAGGATACAACACAATTTTTAAAAAGACTTGAATCAATAAAACACAACCTTCCAGAGAATACAATTTTATTTTGCATGGATGTAAAATCCTTGTACCCTAGTGTCCCTCGTAAAGAAACTTTAGAAGCTTGTCAAAAAGCACTAGATAATAGACTAGATAAATCAATACCTACAGCAGAGGTACTGAACATGATCAACATAGTTTTAGAAAACAGTTATTTTACATTTGTTGATAAGAATTACAAACAAAACGATGGTACCGCAATAGGATCTAAATTAGGAATGCATTTTGCCAGTACATACATGGGGAAATGGGAAGAACAATTACTTAGAAAATCAGAAAGAGAACCTTTAGAATACATTCGGTTTGTAGATGATATTTTTGGGGTTTGGACACATGGAGAAGAATCTCTTTCCCAGTTTCATAAAATGGCAAATGAAATACACAGTAATATTAAGGTGGACCTTCGATGGACAAGGAAAGAAATAGAATTTTTAGATACCATAGTAAAACTTGAAGGTTCGATTGAGACTGACCCTTTCTGTAAACCTACTGACATGCACCAGTATTTACACATGTCCTCTGCACATCCGATACACACTAAAAGGGCAATCCCAAAGGGTCTAGGAATAAGAATACGAAGAATATGCTCAAAAGAAAGTGACTATGTAAAACAAATAAATGTATTAAAAACAAATCTTAAAAAAAGAGGATACAAAGAAAGAATTATAGAGACAGAGTTAAGAAAAGTGGATAAACTAAAAAGAGATGATCTACTAGATTATAAAAATAGAGATAAAAAGGTCAAAAGAGTCCCATTAATAATGACTTACTCTAAACTTTTGCCCAATATTTCTAAGATAGTTTGGAAACACTTGCGGATTCTACATAATTCAGAAAAATAAAAAAAAAGTATTTCTTAAGGCCCCAGTTGTAGCATTCAAAAGAGAAGCTAATTTTGGTGATATTTTAGTTCACAGTAAACATAAAAGAATAATTGACAAAATAGGTTCTACGAACATATGCACTAGTAGAGTGTGTAAATACATAGACAAATGTAAAAATATAATTAAACATAAGAACACCACATATCCACTAAAAACTAATACCTACTGTAAAAATAGCAATGTTGTTTATGGAATAGCCTGTGAAAAATGTGATGAAATCAAATATGTTGGAGAGACTGGAACTACTTTATATAAAAGAATTCAGAACCACCTTTCATTAATTAGAAATAAAAAAATGAATGAACCAATAGTACAGCACTTCACCAGTCAGGGACATGACATAAATGATGTAAAGTTTGTAGTATTAGAACAGCTCAAATTAGACAATGCGACATATAGAAGAATAAAAGAAAGTAAATGGATAAATAGACTGAACACGATTATGCCGGCGGGACTCAACAGAAAAGAATGAACTAATTAACTTCAATAAATATATAACATTTAAATAAATAAACAAAATTCATTCAAAAGTTGTGCATGCTGATGCGCTGGGGAGGCCAAATCTAGACTGATCCTCAGAGCCAGCATTGCATGATATAATAAAAATATAAGTTTATATAAAGTAGTGTTAATTAGAATTAATACAGATTCAAAGATAGAAGTAAAAATGATGTCACAATATATAGAACACCATTACATCATGTAAGAATAAATCATGAATTTGAATGTAAACAATAACAAGTAGTTGTCATGCCGTCAAAAACCTATAAATACCTCCAATGTTTGGATTCAAACACAGGCTTCCTTGAGAAAGATATGTACAACATATCGAAACGTTGGGCAGCTGGCTGTTTGAGCTATATATATATATATATATATATATATATATATATATATATATATATATATATATATATATATATATATATATATATATATAATGTATATGTATGTAGCCCGGAGTCAGCCTCCCCTGGAAGGGGGCTGGCATGTAAATGAGGTACGGAGGACGCTGGGATTGGGAAGTGATTTTGTTTTGTTTATTTACTGTTGTTCAGTGCTGTGTAAAGACCAGTGTGTCGTCCTTATGTTCCAGTTATAAAGACGTTTTCACTACTGTACAGTGTTGTTTAAATACCAGTGTGTCACCCTTGTGTTCCAGTTATAAAGACGTGTTCACTTCTGTACAGTGTTGTGTAAAGACCCGTGTGTCACCCTTGTGTTCCAGTTATAAAGACGTGTTCACTACTGTACAGTGTTGTGTAAAGACCCGTGTGTCACCCTTGTGTTCCAGTTATAAAGACGTGTTCACTACTGTACAGTGTTGTGTAAAGACCCGTGTGTCACCCTTGTGTTCCAGTTATAAAGACGTGTTCACTACTGTACAGTGTTGTGTAAAGACCCGTGTGTCACCCTTGTGTTCCAGTTATAAAGACGTGTTCACTACTGTACAGTGTTTTTTACAATGGCAACCCCATGGAAATCGAGCGCACGCACAGGACTGGCCCAACCAACCCACACATTGGCAACAGACCACGGCCAATAATATTTAAATTACTAAGATATCAAGACAAACAGATAATTATCATGTTGACAAGTCAAATGGCTCAGATCAAATTCAAGGACAAAATTATCTCCATATATCCCAACTTTTCCACGGAATTACAATGAAGAGGAGAATTCACTCCCCTCTGGATTTTTCTCAAGCAACAAGACATCTGCTACGGTCTTCTTTACCTGGCTCAACTAAAGGTCACCTACAAGAGCAGGTCCTACCTGTTTAAAACTGCATAAGAAGCCAAACACTTTGTTTAGGAAACATTCAATTACACCGTCCCTGAGAGAATGGCTAGTATTGGATTAACTTGTGTTACGTTTAGCGATGGTTTTACAATCTAATTAGATACAGAAGTTTTTTCTTCTGTACTTTTTAGATTATAGGTTTTAGTGTCCGACCACAGAGTAAGAAGTCAGAATGTGGGGTTATTATACTGTAATGACATGTGTGTTGGATATTTATATCTCAAAATGTTACAAAGATAACATTCAAGTTTTTGAAAGATAGGTGTTTATTGTTTTTTAATGTAGATGACAAGGTTCTATTTGTTTATCAAAGATATAAGGAATGTTATTGTAATGGACGTAAAACTAAATTAGTCTTCTATGCTACTTATTACACAGATATGAAAGCACCCATATCTCTCCATAATGTATGTCCTACAGTGGCTTTGATGTATTATGAAATGAATAAATTAATTTACACAAGACTACATATAGTACAAAATGTCTGTTAGATAACAGTATTTCCCTATTAAAAATAATTTCTTGGAATATAAGAGTTTTTTTTAAAAATCCCATTATCTCAGTACGAATGTGATATTGCATTATTACAAGAATCCCATTTGAAAGAGGATGAAATACAGAAACTTAAACAAAGATGGGTCGGCATGTTTTTCATTCATCCTACTCTTCCAAAGCAAGACAAGAAAAGACAAGAAAAAAGATAATGAAGGGAGATTTGTAGCACTCGGACTGAAAACTGGAACTCGGGAACTGGCAATTGCTAATGTATACGCTCCCAATATTAACCAGAAAACATTTTTTAATGAAATACTGGCTAATTTACTTAATTTCAGCAATCTACCCTTAATTCTAGCTGGAGATTTTAACACAGTTGCTGACTCTGTACTAGACAGATCAAACCAAAGTAAAAAGACAGTAGATTACAACTCTCAATCGCTTATTAATATGATGGAAGAATTGCAATTAAAAGACATTTGGAGACTGTTGAATCCTTCTGGTAAAGAGTATACTTTTTTCTCTCCAGTACACAAGTTTTTGAGAATTGATTTATTTTTAATATCTAAATCAATAACTGGGAATATTATGGATGCAAAGATCAAAACAATTCACATTTCTGATCACGCCCCTCTAACAATTACATACTCAAACACTGAAAGAGAAAATAAAATGTCATGGTGGAGGTTTAATAAAAAAAAAATGATAGAGTTTAAGGAATTTATAGATAAAGAAATGAAAGAATTCTTGGTTATTAACAAAACTCCAGTTATCTCCCCAAATGCGTTATGGGATGCTCTGAAAGCCTTTATTAGGGGACATATTTCTCATAGCACAGCAAGGAAGGGAAAACAACTTCAAGAAATACAGGATTCAGAGATTGAACTTAAAAGAGCTGAAAGGGATTTTCAAAATGATTTGTCTCAAAAACATTATACCTCTCTGATTAAATGTAACTAAATAACCTTTTAACGGCTATAGAACAGTTTAAATTGATCCAAACAAGAAGAAATGACCATGAATTGGGTGAGAGACCAGGACAAATATTGACTTATACATCCAAAAAATACAAGAACAGTCTATTTCAGCAATTAAAACAAAAGATGGGACAGTATCATTAAACCCCCTGGGCATAAATGAGACTTTTAAAAACTTATATCTAGTTTTATATGCTTCCCAAAACAAAACAAAGAAAACATGTATGATTTTTAAAGAAATATTAAACAAAAGAAAAAGAAAAATCCCCAAGATAAATCTTTTTTGGATGAACCAATTACCTTGGATGAAATTAAAACTACAACTGATAATTTACCCAGCGATAAATCGCCAGAAGAAGATGGGTTTTCCAGTGAATATTTTAAACTAAACTAAACCTTCGCTCCTGTTTTACTGGAAACTAAACAGTTACCAAAATCACTATATAATGCACCTATTACACTACTCCCAAAACCTAACAAAGATTCATTAGAATGTGCAAATTATCGTCCAATTTCTTTACTAAATAGTGACTGCAACATTTTAACCAAAGTATTGGTCATTAGTTTACAGAAAGATATTCATAAAATTATCCACCCAGATCCATACTTGCCAACATTTGGAAACTGTTTAGCGGGACGCTCACCCCCTGGGAGGAAATCGGGACTGTCCCAACCATACAGGGACTGTTGGCATGTATGCAGATCAGACTGGCTTTCTTAAAAGTAAACACTCATCAGACAACATCTGAAACCTTATCAATGTAATGCTACTGGCAAAACAAGATCCATCTCCTTCTGTTGCATTATCCCTAGATGCAGAAAAGGCATTTGATACATTAGAATGGCCCTATTTACTTAGTACATTGGAAGAGATGGGTTTTGGCTGTTCATTCCAGTCTTGGTTTCAATTCTATAGAAAGAACCTATCTCTTCTGTATCTACTGGTTTTAAAGTTTCTCAGACCTTCTCAGTTACTAGAGCAGTTAGACAAGGGTGCCCCTTATCTCCTCTTCTTTGTATCATAGCTCTAGAACCACTCACCACAGCCATTCGACAGGAAGAACGCATTCAAGGGATTAAAAGAAAGGCGTTTCATCACAAAATTAATTTATATGCGGATGACATTTTACTAACTCTTAAAAATCCAACCACATCCATCCCTATCTAATGGATATAATTGACAGATTTAGTACAATTTCAGGTTATAAAATAAACTGGCATAAATCAGAAGCAATGCCCCTTTCAATAAATTTCTTTAAATCAGAATGAAAACATTATCATTTTAAATGGACAAAAAATTGTCTTGGATATCTAGGTCTTATAGTCCACAGTGAGTTTAAACATATGATTCATATTAACCTCCAACCATTAATACAGAAACTTAAAGTGAAACTAGAAATATGGAACAAACTCCCTTTATCTTTATGGGGTAGAAGCGTTACAATTAAAATGGAAATAATGCCATTTTTAGCATACATATTGGCAATTCTACCATTTAGAATCCCCCAAATATATTTTAAAAGTGCAAATAAAATGTTTACAGAATTCCTTTGGTGTTTCAAAATGGCAAGAATTAAAATAAATACATTATTTGATGGAGGGTTGAATGTACCTAATGCTTATTGGTATTTCCCAGCAAAGTGAATTCCTTAAAGACTGGTTAGTAGAGTATAAAGATCAAACACCTTCTTGGAAACTATTTGAACAGGTCATTGCAGATCCTGTAAATACACGGTCCACTCATTGAAAGCAAAGAACACAGCGACGGAGATGAGGGTTCTGTCGCTGTCAGGCAAACCATGCCAGAGAGAGGGGAGAGAGATGCAGCTGGAACTGCGGGAGCCCTAGTCACCTACAAGCCTGCTAGTGCTGCTGCCGCCCAGTACCGTCGACATCAGAAAGCGTTCAGCCGGCGGGGAAACAGGAGCCTGCAACTCCCCCCCCTCTCCCCTCCAAAACAATGAGAGCGACACGGTGGCGATGGTGGGCCGTATCGGCCAGGGTAACAGTCTGCCAGGGTAACAACCTGCTGTGGAAAGAAGCGCACTTCCTCGGGCAAGTCGTTGGTACAGACGGCATTGCCACAGACCCTGCTCAGGTGGCTGCAATACGAGACTGGCCAGTCCTTGGGACTGTGACAGAGATGCATAGTTTTCTGGGCCTCCATATCTTCTAACAACGCATAACCCTGTCATTACAATTCCCATGACTGGAAAATAATACAAAGAAATACACAGCGGCATACACTGTACATACATCAAAACCTTTTACTTAAGAAAGCACATTTCGCCCCCTTGAACCTAAACTTTCAATACCACTGTACAGCTGTCAAAAACAATTTAGAATGATTCATTATGAAATCCCTTCAAGACAGATGTTTTTCTATCTTGTAAAGGTCCTGTATGTGTTATGCATGTGTAAAATGATCATGTGTTTAGGAAGCTTAATTAGTACCTGTAGAACCGAAACACATGTATCTATTTACTGTGCAGGAAAATGGTCATTCAATAATCATTTGTATCATAACAGTTGGAAACAGCCTCTTTTTTTCTCCTTTTAAATTCTTGTCATTGGGGGTGTACTGTTGCAAGAATTATATGTATCAGCCAATAAACTAACAGTATGAATAAACTATCCAAATTACCATATCAGTACCAGTGACAGTGTATCTAAACCAGTACTGTGCAGTATTACCAGAGAGAGGGACATATTTTCAAAAGCGTTAGTTGGCAAGGGGTCTGAGTGGGGGACAAAACAGGAACCAATGCTCTCCTACCCTATTCGTTCTCTATTTATTCATATAGTGGATGGTTTGTATTTTATTTCTTTGCTCGCTATACTACCTTTAAAAAATGTGAGTCTCCAGAAGTGACCTTCATCAGTCCTAATGTTTTATTCAGATGTTTCGAGAGAGAGAATGCAAATAGACAGGCTCTCAAGATAATAGACCTGCCTTAATTCAATTGAGCAGGTTGGGATGAGATCAGATGGGCAGATCTACTGTGAACTGCATCAAACGCTTCACAATATCTTCCAATGATGTCAAAGTGTAGGGTGATTATAATGCGCTGCTGTGGCTGCTGAAATAAAAGTAAATGTAATGTACTTTTATCATTTTAAATTCAAATCCGTTTGACTTTTGTATTTAACATATCTTTTCTTGGTCCCCGAGTGGCTCCCCTGGTAAAAGCGCGGCCGTGTGATGTGCAGGGTGAGCTATACAGTCAGGGGAGCGCAGGGGTCCCAGAGGGTCTCCCCTGGTAAAGGCATGGCCACGTGGTGTGCAGGGTGAGCTATACAGTCAGGGAAGCGCAGGGGTCCCCGAGGGTCTCCCCTGGTAAAGGCATGGCCACGTGGTGTGCAGGGTGAGCTATACAGTCAGGGGAGCGCAGGGGTCCCCGAGGGTCTCCCCTGGTAAAGGCATGGCCACGTGATGTACAGGGTGAGCTATACAGTCAGGGGTGCGCAGGGGTCCCCGAGGGTCTCCCCTGGTAAAGGCATGGCCATGTGGTGTGCAGGGTGAGTCATACAGTCAGGGGAGCGCAGGGGTCCCCGAGGTTCTCCTCTGGTAAAAGCATTACGCTCAAGCTGACACCTGCAGGGCTGGCTTTTTTCATCCACAGGCTAGTAGGTCACTTGTATCCAATATGGGTGTGAAGAGGCCAGTGCCTTGGTTGTGGGATCAGAGGATGCTCACTGACGTTTAGTATCTTAGTTAAGTGTATAAGAAATGTGCTTGTTTAGATCCATAGCATTATTAGAATATCTTTATTCAATATAGGGTACCAAGCTTCCTGGTACAGCAACACCAATAGGATTTTTTCCATTTGTATCCTGCAAATTATACAGTGCATTAATTTGACTCTGTTAAGCTATTCAAAAGTGGCCTGCTTCCTTTAATAAACCCTGCATCATGTAGCTTGCTGAGACCTGCTGAGGTGTTGTATTGCAAATACAGTTGTGTAGAAACAAGGACACTGAATATGACAGAATATATTTAATTCTAATAACATTAACAACTGTATGCCAAGTACTGTAGCCATATCTGCATAATCTGAGACGAATCAATACCTTTGTTGTTTGCAAAACTGTAAGGTTCCACATTGAAAGCAGAAAATAAGTGATATTCTGAATTGTTTGCAGTCCTCATTTTTCACAATTATTTCGCTCACAGATGTAACAGGATCTGAATAAATACCACACAGGCCCCAGCTCGGCTTTAAGTTGAGACAGTGCTTTCCAAGGCAAGGGAAGCAGTCTTCTTATATCACTGAAGATCTTTTATAGAGATTTAAGCATTTCTTGGTCTAGTTTACTCCAAACAATCAATCATACACTAAAGCTAAATGCATTTGGTATTGAATCAAGCTATTGATTGCATGCACATGATTTTTGACCTTGTACACAACTGCAATATATTACATCAGAACATGCAATCATAATGGTAAAACAGTGCTGGGTCACTGGGTTAAAATTGTACCAGGTTGAATTACAATTCATGTCCAAATACCCAACCTTTTTAACATTTGAATTAATCAACGTTTGTCAAAATGATCTGTTGGCTCATAACACACCTGTGGGAACCATACCCTTCCAAAATGCAGTGTCCAATACAGAAGTTAAACAAAACCACGCAAACCTAATTTCATCTTATGGTTCCTTCTTAACTGTGCAATGCACTGCCGTTGCAGATACTGACCCCTGTCGATCTCTATAACCGCAAATGCAGACAAGCCTTTTCTGTATAGTGGTTAAGGCACTCGTTTGCGGTGTGGGAGGTTGCTAGTTCGTGTTCAGCCCCCCAAGCTACACACTCATAAATCCTTAGATAATATGTGTCAGCTACTTCTAAAACAGAAAAAGGCATCAATCAAAACATTTAGTTCAGAACCACTGTGTTGCCATTGATGTACATTTTGTGCATTGTGCTGTGATTGATTAAAACAGCCTTGAGCATTGTTTCTCGATAGATTACAATGTTCGATTACATTTGGATAAGCAGATTAACTAACGGACGCTGGGGTTCACCCCCCAGAAAAAGATGCAATTTCTGTTAAGTGAGCACCAGTATGCTTCAGTGCTACAGAAACCAGCCCTGGTAAGGTGTACACAGCCAGAGCTGGAATAAAAGAAGAGTAGTCTATTCGTGGAGTGGTACATGTTGCATTTCATTAATTAGTACATTTTCTATTTTAATCTAATAAAACACTGAATAGCTGAGAGCAACGGTGTGTGTTTACCTCTTTAACACGGGTATTTATAAAACTGTCATCTTAGTTCTGACCTGTAATTTGTTTAGGTTTTCAAAGCCTTAAAACACAGCATCCATCTCCTTCACCTGCAGTTCCACTTCACAGTGGATTTCAACAGTACAGATTACATCCGACACTCAGAATAATGGAAACAATTTGATGACATATGACCAGGAAAGCGACACACATCAGCACATGCAGCCAATTCACCACTGTGAAACAGTTTATCTACCCAATAGGGTATCGTAGAACTTTAATATTTTATATTCACCTTGATGAAGATAGCCCTGCTTACTGATGAAGCTCTAATATACATATTCAGTCTGTGACAAAGAAATACATTCAAAAGAGAGCCACGTGTACACTGGGTTCAGCAATGCTGGTGCATTATTGTGTCAGTAGATTAATCCACATACACATTTTCAACATAACCCTTAGTTTAGCAGAAAACTACCAGGAACAGCCTGTTTGATGTCAATGATTATTAGCATGATATATTCTCACATTGCGTGACATGCTCGGAGTTATATTCTCCTCCAGTAGCAGCTTTGTTATTGTACCCACTTCTCCCCTTCGCATAACTAGAACTGGGAAGGGCCGGCGCTCTCCATTCACAAGGTATGAGAGACTGGCAGCTTTGAAAAACATGGGACTCCAATTAACCTCCTACAGTCCAAGCACGGCCAGGAGCTCAAACAGCAATCTTTACAAAGGTTACAGTACAGTATTTCTGTTAGAACCATTTTTATTAGATTAATGTGAAACATAGAACTGTTGATGGAGCTTTGTTAACAGCAGGCAAGTAGGATGTGATATTAAACCTTATTTAAAATAGACTGAGCAATTGTGATTCGTTCATCCATTCATTAATTTATGCATTTAATTCATGAATGCATTCATTAGTTTGTAATATGGAGTTGGTCATAACAAAAGAAGATATACTTTGATATTACTGCTAATAGTAATAATGGTAAAAACAAAATACTATTTTAATAATTATCTACTTAATAATAATAATAATAATAATAATAATAATAATAATAATAATAATAATAATAATAATAATAATAATAATAATAGTCAATCACAGAAGGATGTGCCATTGATAGGGTTGTGTGAAATCCAAAGCAGTGTTTTAAAACGATTCACTTAATGGAAAACAATATAGTTTTAGTTTGTAAAAGCAAAACTGACTTTTATTAAATAGTCTAGTCTTGGTAATGTGACAGTTGGTAATGAAATATTTTCTTTAAAAAAATAATTTGAATCGTCCTATTTCTTGTTGATAATTGAAGGGTTTTTTAAGAGAAAAATAAAATGTGATTGCAGAGTATAAGCTGCTGCAACGTCATCACAAATCAAGACAAGTTTCCCCCCCAGAGGACAAGCGTAGTCTCAGAACTGCAGGAAGGGATCAGTCAATACAGGATTCAATTTGTATTTATTTGAAAGCACTGGAAATGGTAAAAAGTGTCTGACATGTTTGAACTTTTTATGAATGAATTTGCTGCTGTTTCCCATTCTAAAGAAATGAATGAATCTCTCACGCTTGCTCTGGACATGCAGCAACATGACCGGCTAAACACAGATCAACCGAGAATAACTGTTTCTCAGCACACCTCTCGCTGCTGTCACGGACAAGCAAGTCTTAACACAATCTGAAAGAAAATGTTCCAATTGAAAGCGGAGATAAAGAAGGGTTTCTCGTGAGAAGCTTGCGCTAATATCTATGAAGTGGAGACTGGCTGCTCGGCATCCCCCTCATAAATAAACTGTGCTGCCCAGTGAGTTCACAGTGCACTGCTGCAAGGCAACCTCCTGAGCATTAGCAAGTGCATTTTCTTTATTTTAAGAAGCCATTAGCAATCGGAGGCAACTAATTCATTCCACTGACACCACTGTACACTTATTACACAACACTTCTCAAATAGCCAGATGTGACTGATGAGCTTTCTGTGACACCCAAGGCCTATATAATGGCTGCTGCCTGGATACTACAGTGTGTATCCAACTGCCTCATCGATGTACATAGCGATCTATCTACCTGGCAGCACCAGCACAAAAATATCAATTTAAACTTTCAAAATATTGTTTAGAAACTTCCCTCCAAGTATTGGGACAGAAACGCTGTTCATTTTTACTGGATCTTAACTGACAGAATTATAGAATGCAGATGGATATAAAAGTATACTGTCTCTTTACTCAATCCTAAAGTTATATAACCTCATTATGGCAATGATATGAGGTCAGATTTAGCAAACATGGTGTATAACATTGCAAATAAGAAGTCACTACCTCAAACTGTGTCTGGGACATCAGGCTGTGGTACTGTGTAGTGAAAGTGACTACCTCAAACTGTGTCTGGGACATGAGGCTTTGATACTGTGCACTGGTAGCATTGCATAGAATTGTTCTTGTATGACATCTACAATCAAACTTTTCACACACAGACTAAAAGGTCACATGATGCTAATATGGTAGCCATCTTTGGTCACGGGTAAAAGTGAAGAGTGCCCTTAGATTATTTAGCATTAGTATTGGGCAACTTCTTCTTAGGATGGAATGACCTCAGATTGACCTGAGTACACACAATTGAAGCTAACTTTAACTGCTGTGTTTGTGCTGCTCCGAACAGTGCAATCTAATTGGGAAAGTGCAATGTGCCGTTTCTTCCAGGGTGAGAACAGCTTGCATGCTTTTCATCAATCTGCTTAAAATGACTAACAGTTTCCCTATTAAAAATACGCATCCAGCTAGTGGAGCATCAAAAGCCCTACACTGGAAAATGAAAACGATCAAATAAAGCCGACATGCACAGAATGTGGAAAAACTTCTGCTCTAAAGATAACACTGACGTGTTAACAAATTATGCAGATGCTCCTGCTGCCATGCAGTTTGAGGTTTGTGTTTTCCCATACACACTAATAGTACTGTTTCAGAGAGGAGAAGAGTTTGGCTGACCCCTCAGGACTCTCTCATCCACAGTACACCTTTGTACCTCAGCAGCTCTCAATGGTCCTGGTGTTTACCTGCTACAAGTTCACCTGCTAAACTATTCCATGCATGTATTAATCTCTGCATAATTATAAATGGTAAAAGAGTAACCTGGGCTAACGTTTCTGTAATCTGTACTGTTTAACAAACTTGTAATAAATCCCTCTACCCTTTACTTGTCTTTTACCTGGGCCTCTGGTCTGTTTCATTCCTTTTCATCCTGCAATTACACCTATTTATCCTACTCTGTACCTTCCAACAATTAAAAAATATGAATACAGCACATTTGAGTGACAGTTCATTTTCCAGTGAAGGGAGATGTGACTGTGCCTAATGGGCTGTACCTAATGCTAGTTTTGGTGGATACAGTGTGGTGTATTTCAACACGCACATTCCGTGATGTTAAAAATCTCCTGCAGGACTCTCTCAGATTCAGTAGCATGTTCAAGATACAAGAAAGGATTATCCCCAAAAATATGTGATATACAGTACTGTAATGATGATCTGGAGCCGCCTTGCCCTTACCTACCTTCCATTGACAAACTTGTACAGCTTGTGAATACATCTTCTCTGTACAGCTTGTGAATACATCTTCTCTGTCACTGAATAGAGGGCAGGCCCAATTGTGTCTTGTTTCTGTAAGTGTTTTGATCAGATATACAATATGCAAATACATCATCCCTGACAATAGTTATTAGCTCAGTGGTGACATATGGTATTATTTTCATTATTATTTTAAAGCTTCCAGTTCAAATTGATATTTCTTTAAAAAAATGTCCCTCTTATTTGCCCCTGGACTTTCAAAAAGGGTGTGACGGGGTGGCCACCCCTTTTATTAATGTATATATTCTGTTATGATTTATTTTTGTGTTTATATATATATATATATATATATATATATATATATATATATATATATATATATATATATATATATATATAATTTGTTTCTATTATGATTTGCTATTGTGTGTTTTGGATCGGCAGAGAGGGGGTTAAATTCCTTCATGCCAGAAATACATGTGAGAATTTGGCTGGAGTCTTAATTAGGTAATTGTTAATTATTGATTAATTGAGCTCCAGCCATATATTATAAAAGCCAGGAGAAATCATTTGTCTGAGTGGAGAGTTGGAGAGTACAGAAGGCGAGGTGAGGTGAGGTGAGGTGAGGTGAGGTGAGGTGAGGTGAGGTGAGGTGAGGTGAGGTGTATTTTATTATTATTTTTTATTTTTATTTAGTGTTTAATAAATACAAGTGCAGTTGTGCCCCGCACTACTGGTGTGGATGAGTACTTCTTCCTGTTCTGACATCACCCACCTGAGCCAGCTTGTCACACAGGGCAACGACTATCTGCATTGCCTTTTACAACAGCAATCACAAAATAACACACTCACAAACAGTTACAAATGAACCTTTTGTGCTTTCGTAGTGGCAAAGTCTGCAATTCTAGCTGAATAATCCAGTTCGGCAAATCTGGAGCACATTGTTCTGCAACATTGTAGAAAGTAAATAGTTTTTGATTTATTTCATGCTCAAGTATGAAACGTTTCTCTCCACTGACACAACTGGCACAGTCAAAAGCAGACGCAAGGCAATGCTGAGGTTAGGATACAGGTCCAACACATTTCCCTTAGATGTAGTGAATAATGAATTAGTAATTGAATCCCAGCACAACAGTATATATAGAGACACGTAGCACTTACTCACTAATAGTTAAAAGTATCTGCTCACCGTGTTTGTCTGTCTAGTCCGTTTTGTTTGTCTCTTTGTTTTGTGTTCTCTTGTTTTGTTTATTAAATGCTGAGCACAACCAAGTGCTCTGCTTCACCAACCTCGCTGTCTCTGTCTGTTTCTTCCGGGCCTGCACGTATTCACCACTTTGCCACAGATGGCTATACATGTATTCCCCTCACGTTTGCAGTACTGACGCCACGCGCAAGCAAACTTTGTTTGTAGTGTGTCGAAATTAGCATATTGTTAAACCCCTACATGTTGTTTTTTTCTGTTTATGGCTTGTGGCGTATAGATAAAAAGAACGGTAAAATGGCTAATAAGTCTTTCATTTTGGTGCAATTGCATGGGCTGGATATGCATAAAACTGCTACTGTCTGCAAAATGATTTGAGTATATTAACATTATATTCAACATAAAGCCATACAGATAAATAAAATAAGGAAATGTATTAAGTTATAAAACAGTTTGTTTAATAGTTTAGGCACCTTTTTTTTGTTGCGGGTGCCTGTGTAGCTTTGAATTGTTCTTATTCTTACTGTGATTGGCTGCAAAGAGAACAGGGCTAGCCAGAGATTGGGTAATGTTTGTTGGGTTGTTTTTCTTGTGTACAGTTTCCTAGTAACTGAAGACATTGTATTCTGGGAGATGTAGCTGTTAGTGGAAGTTTTAGCGTGTCATTTTTAATGTGTAAAAAGCAGCAGGTACGCATCTTATCTCTACTGCTGCATACACCTTCGCACAAGTCCCTTTTTTGTTTGCTGTTTTGTTTCATTCTTTGGCTCCAGCCTCTTTTCCCAGCCGGAAGCTATTGCTTAGAACAGTTGAAGTCAATTTACCCTATTCTTATAGCAGGCTTTACAATTAATATCAACTCCCAAGGTGATCTAAAGCTTACAAACAAGCTCATCTAAAGAGCATTCATTAGTTCACATCACATTTCTTCTGTGCTTTTTTTCATAACTATTACTCAGCATGCAAGGTAGAAAATATTCAAACTGCTGAGGAATCAATATTTGCTGACCAAATCCTTATTGCGTTGAGCCCAATATAGGCCGTCTATTTTTAACTGTTAAGTACTGACACTCAAACTTCATTCACAATATAGTTTGAATTAAAAAAAACAGTGGTGAAGGTAAAGTCAGTTCAAAGGACGTTTGTTAAAGGAGTTTTATCTTTAGAATTGTGCTGCATATTATATAATTCCTTTAATGGGCAGTGGATGATTTCTCACACATCCCAATGAAATAAGGAACACATCTCTACAGACATGTCCTAGTGATGCATTCTTTCTCACCCATGATTTGAGATAATATTCAGTTTGCTGGTGCTGTGCACTCCAGATGCAATGCGTTGCGTCCTTCAGTTCAATAAACAAACATTTTGATGCGATGACATTGAATAAGGCACCTTGTCAATGTTTGTCTCCCGACCTCAAGTTTCTTTATTTGTTCAAGTAAAAAAGCCATGCTGTGTGTTGTGACACCTCCGCACTGCTACACAGCAGCCTCGTATACTACCTGTGTGGTTTGCACCTTCTCTCTCCACGCACTGCTACACAGCAGCCTCCTTTACCACCTGTGTGGTTTGTTAGCTTCTCCAGACCGCTGAGACCCATTGTTGTGAGCTGCAGTCATTTATCATCCTGTTTTTAACACTTATTGGGATCGCTCAAGGTCAAAGGTGGTCTCTAGCGGGCCTGAGTTTTGGATTGTTTTCTTGGGATCAATTTTTCACTCATATGTGCCAGCCCAGAACTATGGATGTTTAGTGATCCTTTGACAAGTTAGACAGCTGACTACTTCCCTTGACTGATACCCAGAGAACTCACTATCCAATTTGTATTTGAAGTGTTTGGCTAAGAATATTGAATGCTTTCTGTGAAATAAAAGTAAACCACCCGCATCTGGCATTCCCCCCTTACATTTGCATTGTGTTAAACAACAAGTGTTGAGATAGTGAATAACTGTTTTTATTCTATATTCCGTGGTCCTGAGGGAATATTTCTTACCGGAGCTCATTTTTTAAATCTATCTTGCCTTCATTCAAATCCAATGACAGAATCAATCAATATTTATTTTATATATTTTATATATAGTGCCTTTCAAAGTGGACCACCATCACAAAGCGCTCTAAAGAATGACTGTCGTGCCACACTGTTTATATTCCTCAGCAGATGCAGAGCTTTATCTAAGGTCAGTCATGTTCTCACATCAGCTATTAAATACAGGGCTAACACTCCTCTCCAAACACTGTACTTATAAAAACACAGAACTCCATGAAAGTTCATAGAGTTAGTGGTTATGTGGTTTGTTCACTGACTTGACCCCTTTTGATGACAGATGGGCTATGCAGCTATCCTCATGAGTGAAATAACCACAGCGCTCTGAACATTTCTGGAGTTTCTGTTTATAAAACAAATACAATGTTTGGAAAAGAAACTGTTTAACCCTATATAGGTAACAGCTGAATTCCTATCCTCTACACAATCTGCAGGGGTGGTAATAAACTATTTTTAAGCCTATATGTTTAACAGCTGAATTCTTATCCTCTTCTATGAAGAAACAGTAATAGAATCTGCATAAAAAAGGAAATACACCTTCACAGAAGCAATATGTAACTGCATATGAATGAACACAGTAATATTTGTTTTTCTGTGAATCAAACAGTTAAATCAGTTGCATTAAAACTCAAGGGGATGATAGTGGGGAATGCAAACAATTTAATTTTAGACCAAAAAAAAGTTTCCCGGTAAGTTCATAGAAATGAACATTGAAGAATGGAAGAATATTCTTCAACACTTTCCAGTCTGAGCTTCCTACCTGGTGCAGATACATGTAGAGTTATTAGTTGCTGTCTTGAAATGCACAGTAATACAGATATCTCTATACGCTGCTATACACTAGTACATTGGGTCATAAAAAGATCCCCACAGAGACAAGCAGGCAGTCATGACAAAGTGCAGATCACTTGTAAGAACATGTTGTTGAGTGTTAAGCAACACATGTTTTCCCTCTTAGTTAATATTCAAACTGCTTGGGCAGAGCTTCGAATTCTGAAACAGTATCCGAATACATTAAGAACCAAAACGTCTAGGGCAAACTTGCAGTTGCTTGTAAAAACAAAACAAAAAAACAAACATTTTTTTATCAGTAGCTTGCGGAATCCCAATTTCACTGATCTTATTTCCAGTCCAATTATCCATCCTATAAAATAAACTGCATCGTTCGCTCCATGACCCTGGTAATGAAACACACTGTCCCTCAACACAATGGGCCATTCTGTTTCCTGTTTCAGGGCAGCTTGTGAAGTTTTCCTTTTAAAATCCTTGTGAATAAGAAGCTTGGGACTTTCAGCTCTTTAAAAAAAGAAATGGAAATTGCACTGCTAATTTAAGAAGACGGAGGGAATATCTCAAATAAATCTCAGCCAAGAACCAAGACGTGCAAGTACTGCAATCCCACTGTAGCCAAACAAACCCTTCCTTGTAATTTTACACTTGTGTCAGCCTGTTTAAAAGATCAATTACTTAGCATTGTGTTGTGTGATGCAAGAATGCAATGAGAAGGCTTTGAAGCTTCTCAAATAGTATAACTGCTTGTATTCAGTATCACTGTAATGTAGTCTGATCTGAGGAGTAAATCCTCTAGCTGGCATGTGACTGTTAAGAGGGAAGCTCGACCTGTTTGTTCACGCCGTGAGAGTCTAGTGATACACGCTTTCTCTGAAGGGAAAAACAAAGATTCCCAAGCTGGTTCATTTCAGTATAAATCTTTTCCCTGAAGTAATTTTCTTGTGAAATGTGAATGTTCTTGTTTATCGACAGTTCTGTTAATGTCTTGCTCCTTGCTGCAGTATTTAATGTGTTACTGTCAGTCCTCATTAGTCCAGTGTCATGTTCGTTCAGTGAGTCTTTAGGGTGCTGCTTTGTTTTCACTTTAGTTTGGCATTCTTATTCAACGATCATTTTAATCCTTATTCTGACGCCATTCCCCTCTGATGCAAGCCCATTTCTAATTGTGTCACTGTGGCAACATTTGTGTGTTCTATGTTGTATGTATGCGTGCGTATGTTAATGTTGGTGTATAGATTGGTACACGGGATATAAGCAGGTCTGTGTTTCACGTGTGTTTAAATTGTATATTTGTATTTAGGCACGGGATTGCACATCACGCACGTGCATTTAAAATATAATATGCGAGCACGGGGTTGCACAGAATTAATGCACGTGCTGGGATTCAAGTGAATAATTAATTAGTAATTGAATCCCAGCACAATAGTATATATAGACGCACATTTCATTCAGTCAGGGTTAGGTGTTCGGTGAGTGGAGAACGGGAGAGAGAGGAGAAACTAAAAAGTGAAAGAAAGAAAGAACGTAAATATTGCTTTACTCACCGTGTTTGTTCGTCCCTGTTTGTTAGTGTGTGTTCGTTTTTGTTTGTCTCTTTATTTTGGCGCAAGTGCCGTGTCCTGTGTTTTGTTGCAAACCTTTTTATTTTCTGTATTAAATGCTGAGCGCAATCACGCGCTCAGCTTAACCAAACTCCACATCTCTCTGTTTATTTATTTCCTGCATCTGGTCTGACGCCACCCACTCCGGCCGTCTTTGTGACACGTGGTGTCATCGTGGGATAGCCGCGCCTCCAAGCGTCAGACCAGGAGGGGTCTGGATTTAAAAAAAAAAAAAAAAAAAAAAAAGTCAATGGCAGAAGACGCCATCAAACTACGGGGCTGGTTCCTTGAGAATGCTGGGCTGGAGGCCCAGTCTCTGCCCATAGTCGTCCGGGCCCTGTGGATGATGGACAGTGAGAGATGGGAGGCCTATCAGCAGGAACACACCCCAAACACCTTGGAGGAAGGTGTGGAGTTTGTCCTCAGCTACCTGGAGGCAACCATAAACGGAACAGCAGCCCAGGTAGCAGGACCACCAGCAGAGGAGTACCTGCTGTCCCCATCTCCACCAGCAGAGGGTGAGTACCTGCTGTCCCCATCTCCACCAGCAGAGGGTGAATGCCTGCTGATTTTGCCTTCACAGCCCAAGCGGGAGGCAGAGACGGATAAAGAGGTGAAGGACAGGGAGGAGGAGTGCCGCCTAAGGGCCAGGCATCCACGGCGATGTAACAAGCCATCGCCGGGGTGCCTCCTCTGCGACCAGGATCACCTGTTCGCCCACTGTCCCTTCCGCAGTTATGGGGAGGAGCCTGAGCGTCCACAGCCCAAGCGGGAGGAGCCTGAGCGTCCACAGCCCAAGCGGGAGGAGCCTGAGCGTCCACAGCCCAAGCGGCAGGAGCCTGAGCATCCACAGCCCAAATGGGAGGAGCCCGAACGTCCTACGCCTGAGTGGGAGGAGCCCGAATGTCCTACGCCTGAGTGGGAGGAGCCCGAACGTCCTACGCCTGAGTGGGGGGAGCCCGAACGTCCACAGCCCAAGAGGGGGGAGTCGGTGCGTCCACAGCCCAAAAGGGAGGAGTCGGTGCGTCCACAGCCCAAAAGGGAGGAGTCGGTGCGTCCACAGCCCAAAAGGAAGGAGTCGGTGCGTCCACAGCCCAAAGGGAGGCAAGTCGGGGCTTCCACAGCCCTGGGACCCAAGCCACCAGCAGAGGGAAAATGCCTGCTGGTTCAGCCCCAAGAGCCGGAAGGGGAGGGGTTACAGGCTCAACCCCCTGGAAATTTTTGGGGGGGAGAAGGGCAGGATGCTGGTGTCCCCCAGCAGCCTCTAGCTATGCTGCTGAAGGCAGCACGGCGCGCACATGCCCAGCCGCCACAGCAGAGGGAGCCAGCACCGCCACAGCCTCCCTCTGAGTGGCCAGCATCAGCCCCATCGCCTCTACCTCCGCCACCTCCACCAGCAGAGGGTGAATACCTGCTGGTTCCACCTCCACCAGCAGTGGGAGGACTGCTTGCCCCTCCCACCTCCACCAGCAGAGGGTGAATACCTGCTGGTTCCACCACTGCCAGGAGCAGAGGAGCTGGAGCTGCCTCTGCCTCCACCACCGCCAGGAGCAGAGGAGCTGGAGCTGCCTCTGCCTCCACCACCGCCAGGAGCAGAGGAGCTGGAGCTGTCTCTGCCTCCACCACCGCCAGGAGCAGAGGAGCTGGAGCTGCCTCTGCCTCCACCAGGAGCAGAGGAGCTGGAGCTGCCTCTGCCTCCACCACCGCCAGGAGCAGAGGAGCTGGAGCTACCTCTGCCTCCACCACCGCCAGGAGCAGAGGAGCTGGAGCTGCCTCTGCTTCCGCCACCGCCCGGAGCAGAGGAGCAGGAGCTGCCTCTGCTGCCCGTACCTCCGCAGGGAGTACGGTGGCCGGAGCCCCAGAAAGGGGAGCTGCCGGCCACGAAGAAGGGGGAGGAGGTCTGGAGACCACTTTCCCCAGCAGCAGTTTCGCTGCAGGAGTTCTTGTGGCCGGAGCCCCACAGGAGGGAGCTGCCGGCTACGAAGAAGGGGGAGGTCGGGGGACCACCTGCCCCCGCAGCTTTTTCGCTGCAGGACGGGACCAGCATGCTGTCAGCCGTGCCACTACCGGCAGGGGAGCTGACAGCATTGCCAGCCATGGGCCTACTGAAGCCTCCCTTCCCAGCCCGAGACTTTGTCCTGGACTGCTGGATTTTTAAGGGGGGAGGTGGCCGTTGAGGCCATGTGTGCTGCGCACAAGGGGGGGTATATGTGGCAAAGTGCCCCGCCCCTGTGTGCATTTGTGTGTTCTATGTTGTATGTATGCGTGCGTATGTTAATGTTGGTGTATAGATTGGTACACGGGATATAAGCAGGTCTGTGTTTCACGTGTGTTTAAATTGTATATTTGTATTTAGGCACGGGATTGCACATCACGCACGTGCATTTAAAATATAATATGCGAGCACGGGGTTGCACAGAATTAATGCACGTGCTGGGATTCAAGTGAATAATTAATTAGTAATTGAATCCCAGCACAATAGTATATATAGACGCACATTTCATTCAGTCAGGGTTAGGTGTTCGGTGAGTGGAGAACGGGAGAGAGAGGAGAAACTAAAAAGTGAAAGAAAGAACGTAAATATTGCTTTACTCACCGTGTTTGTTCGTCCCTGTTTGTTAGTGTGTGTTCGTTTTTGTTTGTCTCTTTATTTTGGCGCAAGTGCCGTGTCCTGTGTTTTGTTGCAAACCTTTTTATTTTCTGTATTAAATGCTGAGCGCAATCACGCGCTCAGCTTAACCAAACTCCACATCTCTCTGTTTATTTATTTCCTGCATCTGGTCTGACGCCACCCACTCCGGCCGTCTTTGTGACAGTCACACATCAGTGACATCTGTACCTTTTTATAAGAGTGATTTGTGTTGCAGATTGACATGGATTACACAGGAGCAAGATGACTGAGAGAAATGCCCTGCGTAAGAATCAAATTGAATGGTCTACAATGGATTGGATTGGAATTCATCCAGAATGTATGTAGAAGACTGAATCTCCATGTGGTAAAATGAATAAATAAAAACACGCCCTTTTGACACAAACAGGAGCAGCTATACTGAATATCATAAAAGCACCCAAGCCAGTATTATTAATTTGGACTCGCAGCACACAAAGAGCTTACTAATGTACACTGAATAACAGACCGATAATTCAGTGGTTTAATCTCTCGGTTTGAAATATGTAATATCACTACTAAATGCACTGAATGCTAATGACAGACACCAGTATTTGTGTTACCTTCTGCTGCTTGCTACTGGCATACACATGAGTAAGTTTGCCTCGTAAATGAACCTCCCTAACATTGAAACAAAACGAAAACGTGCTGCTGTTGTGTTACATATACTCCTGTCACCTCCCCTTCAAGGCATACACTTGTGCTTTTGAATGGGCCCGTATACACCAGATACTTGCATTCCTGACACAAATTCCTTCAACTCAGTGATTTAAGTTAAAAGCGCTTTTGTAGCATTGCTTTTACCTATTCTTTTTTTTTTAGCCATGTCTCTTAGTCACAACATGAAACAACTACAATTGAACATGCAAAGAGTGCTTCAGAATGGCAGGGAGGGCAATAGAGAGCTGCTGAAAGATCCCAGATGAAGGTAAATCACTGAGGGTGCCTTGTACCAGGTGGCATTTGTGTGGGATTAGGGGGTCCATAGTAAAATGTTGTACCCCACAGTGTATATCAAATCATGATATGATATGGTATGTCAATAGCATGCTTTTGTATAAATAGGGCTCACAGTTTTTAGTTTTAACTGATGATAATCTAAAACAAAAACCTGAAGACCTATTTAGAAAATGTGTGTTTTTTTGGGGGGGGTTTTAAACCGATAAACCTGGGTTTTGGTCATATATTTTAAATAATGTCAACCATGCACTACTCTCTTTCCTCATAAAGGAAAAGGCTTTTAGAAGGCGGGAAGTGTGCAAAGACATTGCTACTGACCAATCAGCAATCTTTGTGGACCTACGTAATACTAGAATATACTTGTTAGAGTGACTTGTCACTGAGGCAGGCTGAAAAGAAAACACCACCACTACAGTGTGACAGATACGCGGCCGGTAATCTGTTACTTCTCACAATTCTCTGATTCAAAATGCATCCACATGCGTTTGAGTGCTGTTTATTTTTAAGAACCAAAAATAACTGAGAAATAGAAGCCCTATGCATAAAACATATTTTTTGTAAATGCTCTCGTATATACCATGCACAGGTTATAACACACACGCACACGCACACGCACACGCACACACACACACACACACACACACTGTGTAAACAGAACCACACAGGCTCATTCGTTTCACAACCAGCCAGGGACCTGTTGCCCTCTTGCCCCCTTGTAAAATTAATCACGTGGATAATGTGCACACTCAATTTTTAGGGCCATTTTTAAATGTGGAAATGTGCACTGACTTTGATAAGTGATGGTTTAGTGACTAGTGAAACTTGCTTTCAGACCTTGTTGTGCTCATATACAAAGGGACCTTTTTTTCAAGTGGATTGTTACTAATTCTATTTTCCATTTGTGCCTTTGATTTGGATCCAGTCACACTTGAGTTTGTTGGTCTCAACTGAGCTCCCAATGGACAACAGTATAATCCACATCACAAAACACTGATCTCCCAATAGACAACAGTATAATCCAATCACAAAACACTGAGCTCCCAAAGAACAACAGTACAATCTGCAACATCGACAATGGATAATTGCAAAGTGTATGACATGGTTTATTTAGATTTCCAGGAAACTTTTGACAAAGTCCTGCATTAAAGATTAATTCTCAAACTGAACGCAGTAAGGATTCAAGGAAATGATACACATGGATTAGGGAGTGGTTAACATGTAGAAAACAGAAAGTACTGATTAGAGGAGAAACCTCAAAATGAAGCGAGGTAACCAGTGGTGTACCACAGGAATTATTATTAGGTTCTCTGCTATTCCTAATCTACATTAATGATTTAGATTCTGGTATAGTAAGCAAACTTGTTAAATTTGCAGACGACACAAAAATAGGAGGAGTGGTAAACACTGTTGCAGCAGCAAAGGTCATTCAAAATGATCTAGACAGCATTCGGAACTGGGCAGACACATGGCAAATGACATTTAATAGGGAAAAGTGTAAGGTACTGCACGCAGGCAATAAAAATGTGCATTATAAATATCATATGGGAGATACTGAAATTGAAAAAGGAATCTATGAAAAAGATCTAGGGGTTTATGCTGACTCAGAAATGTCTTCATCTGGACAATGTGGGGAAGCTATAAAAAAGGCCAACAAAATGCTCAGATATATAGTAAAAGGGTTGAATCTAAATCAAGGGAAGTAATGTTAAAACTTTACAATGCATTAGTAAGACCTCATCTAGAATATTGTCTTCAGTTCTGGTCAACTCTCTACAAAAAGGATATTGCTGCTCTAGAAAGAGTGCAAAGAAGAGCGACCAGAATTATTCCAGGTTTAAAAGGCATGTCGTATGCAGACAGACTAAACGAATTGAATCTATTCAGTCTTGAACAAAAATGACAACGCGGCGATCTGATTCAAGCATTCAAAATTCCAAAAGGTATTGACAATGTCGACCAAGGGGACTTTTTCAACTTGAAAAAAGAAACAAGTACCAGGGGTCACAAATGGAGATTAGATGGTGTACTCAAAACAGAAAATAGAAGGCACTTTTTTTACACAGAGAATTGTAGGAGTCTGGAACCAACTCCCCAGTAATGCTGTTGAAGCTGACACCCTGGGATCCTTCAAGAAGCCGCTTGATGAGATTCTGGGATCAATAAGCTACTAACAACCAAACAAGCAAGAGGGGCCGAATGGCCTTCTCTTGTTTGTAACCTTTCTTATGTTATTATAATCTACATCACAAAACACTGAGCTTCCAATGGACAACAGTCCAATCCACATCACAAAACAAACAATTGAGTACAGGTGGCAGTCACTGCTTGACAGAAGCCCAGGATTGAACAACAGGACTCAGACACTGACAAGACCATGCATTTCAGGAACATGCATTTCCCAACAAATCATATAACTAAAACATCACAGCTGTCATTATCATAGTTTACAGAATAGTAGATTGATTTAAACAGGGGTCCATCTAAATACTTTAAGTAATACTAAAACGCACCTCATAAGTTCAATGATACATTTTTGAATAAAGATAGTCTAGTTGAAACGTTTGTTGTTGAATTTAAGTTTCTTTTAGTGTTTTAGCGTTTCAGTGGGAGGAAACAATGCAAAGGGATCGGTGGCAGAGATTTTCTAATTAGGAGTGTGCAACTGAAAGCCATGTCTGCACTTCAGTTTAGTTTACTACTACTGCAGTATATGAAAGCGATTCACTAAGCCTTTCACTCCAGGATGTCGGCCACTACAAGGGCGTAGGTTTGGTTTGAACATTGGTGGGACACAATTTTTTAGGGGGGCGGAGTCACGGTCGCTAGGGGGGTTCGGGGGCATGCCCCCCCGGGAAGAAATTTTTTAGGAGACAGCTGTTAAATGGTAACTTCTGGTGGCTTGAAATGAATGCTGGACATGAATCGAGGACAATCTGATTGACATGAAGTTGGCTGGTATACACTTAAAACACTATGATAAAGTGTCCCTCCTGGAAGCTGGTTTGACATCCCTGCTATAGAATTACTAATAACCTGAATTATAACCTATCCCAGCCTTACTGTAAGCTACCAATACCCCTGGCGCTATAAGCATGAGCACATGCACGCTCACGTGCTCTGCCTGCCTCTCCTGTGTCTGTGCTGCTGCTCGTACCTGGGTGCATTGCTTCATTCACCTGATAAAATAATAAATTGATGCATGCCATATAGAGAGAAAATATATGGCTATGCTAACTTTATTTGCTGAGTATTACTATACAGCATTAGCCTACTATTATATCACAATGTGCCTCAAACAATAATATATCTCAAAACTGAGTCTAACACTTTCACTGTTATAATCACTAAGCCATTACAGATCTCATCTGCGACCCTGTTGCTCCACCTGCCTCTGTACTGCTTTTACCAGGTTGCACTGCTTCACTCGCCTGATAAAATGATAAATTGATGCATGCTGTTTAGAGAGAAAGTATGACTCTGCTAACTTCATTAGTAAATTATTTTTACATTTGCTATGAGAATCATTATCAATTGTGTTTATTACTTTAATAACATCTTCCTACTTACACTTTGACTTTTTGTAAAAAAAAAACGTCCTTATGTCCATCTTTCTTTTTTTGGTTGCTATTATGCTTGTCACCTAAAGCTAAATTGAAGTGATTAGCTAACATTAGTTGAATGACGATATCAAAACATGCTCACGCACACTCACACACACACACACACAAACACACACACACACACACACACACACACACACACAATGATTTAGTGTGAAACAAGCTAGCTAGCCACCAAGGACGTGGGGTTAGCAGCTAGCAATGGGTCGCTAACGTAATAGGTAGGTAGGTAGGTCGGTAGGTTTATTCACTCAAACTATGTTGCTGACGACCTGACAATACCTTCAGCCCCGGCACCTGGCTTTCATTCAGTCAGTGGCTCACACTCCTATCAGACTGACCAGCAAGCGGCAACATCAGATGAGCGTCTTTCCAGAGTCCAGCCTAAGCCAGCGGTTCTCAACCTTTTTTTACTCACGCCGCACTGAAATTTATTTGTATATCTGTCGTCGTCCCCCCCCCCCCCCCCCCCCCCGATTAATCTGACTTTTTATATATTTTTTATTACTGCCTATATAATATAGTGCATTTATTTAGCCGCCTGGGTAGTCACACTGTCCATTCAATCAAATACATATGTTCGTGTTCGCTTTTTACACAAACACTACAAAAATATCAAGCTAGGAGTAAGTTAGTTACAAAGGGAGGAAGGAGGAGGATTGAAATAATGTGACAACGCATTAACCAACAAACACAAACTAAATATTGAATTAAACTGATTATATTTATTCTTATTTTTTAAAATAAATGTGAAAATTGTGGCACAATATACACCGTTTAAGAATGACTAGAATTTTTTTTTTATTTTAAACCCGGAGATTTACCTTTCACTCCCGAGTCCTTGTGCACTTTCGCACTTCAATGAAAACAACACACTCTGCTGGTCCCTGACCTCAGCCACGCACTGAGTCTGTGTTATAGTGATGCATTATGGAAGGGCCTAAGCCAATCAAATTAGCGTTTTTTTTTTTGTTTGTTTTTTTGGAGGAGGGAGGAGTAACGAGAGGGGGGAGGGGGGGGATCTTGAGAGAGTTAACCCTTTGTGGAACGGATAAAATGACTTGACAAAAGACGTTTCAGATTTATCAAAATTATTGGTAGGGACAATTCAACGGTCCCTTGACATTGGTAGGGACATGTCCCTACCGTCCCTAGCTAAATCTACGCCGGTGGGCCACTACATTCATTTCCTGTACTGCCCTGATTGGAAGTATGGCTCATTTTTACCATACTAGTTAATTGCTTGTTTAGTCTTATGTGTTTGGTCTTTATATTCAACCAGTAATAACCCTTTAAATAAAAAGACACAGCTGTCAAGGTGTAATAGATTCATTGGTTTCTACAATCAGCATTTTATTATGACCAGATGGTTCAGATTAGTAATTTGGGATTAGCAAATCTGTACGTGATTTGCTTTCTTATAGCAGAAACGGTGTATGTTATTACATTCTGTATTGCTTTAACACGACACAGCACTGCTTTAGCGATGTAAGACCATATGTGCCCTTTGTTCTTTAATTAACTCCTATTTAATGAAAGGATTACAAATCATGCTAATGTTACAACATGAAAAAAGGAGGGTGCTACAGAGAACCTGAAATATAAAACATTGCTTCTAGTTGTGTAAAATGAACAGGTGGTTAGACTTTAAAACGCCTATTATAAAACCATTACCTAAGATATACATTTCAAGTTCTCTTAAGCACTTTCAAGGTGCTCTGTTTTTCATCTCCATTATATAGGAGTTAATTAACAAATAGAGGCTCGTAGAGTTTAATTACACACTTTCTGAATGGTTCATTTGTTGGTTGATTTTTAATTGTGCTCTGGTTTTTTTTTTTTAATTTGGCACAATCAAATTGTCTGTGTGTAAAGCCTATGGTTTAGTTTACAGCAGTCAGTGCTCATGTTTGCAAATATTTGTAAACCTGGAAGCTGTAGTTATGATATATCATTAAATGCACCTCCCACACATAAACACATGTGCCTTATTGCATAATTTTACTAAAAAAAAAACCACACAATTTGGTCGAGTAACATGATAGACATTCGTCTTGCTTTGAAAAACAACTTGTAGTTCAATGCTGGGCTTTTTGAATATTTTAAGCTTGCTCCAAATGTGTCAATACCTCCCTGAGAGATCTGCTCTGGAGAGTCTTGAGCTGACAGGTATTACGACAGTTGTTCGGTGTCTTTTTTTAACATGTTTTCAGAAAAAACATGGGATCTCAGGAAAAACATGCAAGATAAAAACATGTATGACATGTTATTGCCAGCTGTCAGCATCAACACCCCAGTGCCAAATCAAATCCTCAATACAGCAGATGTGTGCTGCACTCTCACTGCCACTGTGTTGAGGTTTCTACGTGCGCGGAGTACAAAAGTAATTGTAGATGCATTACAAACCAAAAGTGCAACACATAGATGTGCAGTATCAGGTATCAGTGGTCTGCAGTCAAACCAATTACTACAAACAGAAATATGATAGAAGCACTAGGCTGCAGCTAAAAGGGGAAACAAATCAGTCCTATTTAATTTCAAGTGGTCCCTAGGGCAACAGAATGGCAGACGAAAATGCAATTACCTTTGCAAAGAGAAAGGTAGAAACCTTGAGTTCGAATGGAGCTCATTGGCACGGCAGGTTAGTTCACTATCTTCTTGCGCCCATCACCTCTGGAGCCCGGGGTTCGAATCCACCTGAGTTTGGTGTAATTATTATTGCAAAGCCACCCCACCAGAATGGAATGGCATGGGGTGTTCAGATCAGGTTATGAGGCCCTCACCACTGACACCCAGCAGAACCACATGGGGAATGGGTGTGAACCTGTCTGTCTATGTGTGATCATTTAATGTGACCTGAATAAAACACCTTTAACCTGAGGAATACAAGAAAGATGAAGAAACCAGGAGAGCTGTGTTTACCTCAGGGGTTCTCAAACTGGGAGTCGCAGAGATGTCTGAAGGGGGTCGCAAAGGATTTGGTAGATTACATTATTTTTATTTTTATTTTTTTATTACCTTTATGCACATCGACTTACAAAAACAATACTCCCTCCCTATAGTACTATTAATTAGTACATTCTATTTTCTTCTCCTTCCTTCATATCTGGAGGATACATGTTAAACTGTGAAGGGTGAACGGTGATCTCTTTAGAATTGGGTATGATAATTATGTGGTCCTTTTCTTGACATTTCTCACCAATTTATTCTGGAAACCATAAAAGAGAGGAATCAGTGAAGCAAAGAAGAGTTCATCTCATATTAAAACGTAATAAACTAAGTGACCATTTTACAAAGACAAGCTTTTTTGTGGATGAGTTTCAATATTAGTGAACTACATTGTGTAATAAAATTGATTGTTTTTGAAAAAGCCTGCTTCTAAGACAGCCAGTGAGGAATGTGAGCATGGAAGTCATGTTTCAAAAATATACTGAGCTGCGGTACATGTGCTGGATCCATGACTAATCCACAGTGTGTTCTTTATGGTGAAATACGTGCTCATGAAAGTGTGAAGCCTTCAAAAATGCACCGTCATTTAGAAACCAAGCATCCTTCCCTGAAGGACAAACCAATAGAGTTTTTCCAGAGGAAGTTGGCGAATCTGAAAAAACAACAGGATGTCATTTTTCAAGCAAGCAGTGTGAATACTAAAGCTCTCCATGCGTCCTACATGGTGGCTTTAAGGATTGCAAAAGGCGGTAAGCCCCACACCATGTCTGAATCACTTATAGCACCATGTGCTGCTGGCATGGCAGCCATTATGCTGGGACCTGATTCACAAGTACATTAAAAGTTATACCCCTTTCAAATGATTCGGCTGCACGGCACATTCATGAAATGGCTGCTGACGTTCCTGAACAGCTTTACATGAAAGTGAAAAACAGTGACTTTTTTGCAATCCAACTCGATGAATCGACTGGTGTGTCAGGGGGCTTGTGACAGGGAGACAAAGAATCTGATCTGCAAGTCTCCCTCCTGACCTGAAAGGGCACTGTGTAAGGTTGGTGGTACGTTTTCCCATAGAGTTTGGCAGTACAAAGGGGACGCGGCTACGTGAGTATGGCCCCTTAAACCGAAGGGACCGGAGAGCTGTGTTTTGTTTTTGTGTTGCAGAGGAATAGGACCCAGAGAGCTGCAGCCACAGAGCAAGAACATACCCCAGAGCATCACCATCACTGCACAGCAAAGCACAAACCCCAGAGCATCACCATCACGGCACAGCAAAGCACTAACCCCAGAGCATCACCATCACTGCACAGCAAAGCACATACCCCAGAGCATCACCATCACTGTACAGCAAAGCACATACCCCAGAGCATCACCATCACTGCACAGCAAAGCACAAACCCTAGAGCATCACCATCACTGCACAGCAAAGCACAAACCCTAGAGCATCACCATCACTGCACAGCAAAGCACAAACCCCAGAGCATCACCATCACTGCACAGCAAAGCACATACCCCAGAGCATCACCATCACTGTACAGCAAAGCACTAACCCCAGAGCATCACCATCACTGCACAGCAAAGCACAAACCCCAGAGCATCACCATCACTGCACAGCAAAGCACAAACCACAGAGCATCACCATCACTGCACAGCAAAGCACAAACCCCAGAGCATCACCATCACTGCACAGCAAAGCACAAACCCCAGCTAGTTGCTTCTGACAACAAATCTCGCCAAGTCAGCCCTTAAAGTCACTAGATTTGGCAACACTGCTTGAAGACGGGACTTGATCAGTGGCTTGCTTATCTTGCGGATGTGTTTGAGCGGTTCAATAAACTAAAAAAAAAAGTCTACATGGTCGTGATACAAGATCGAAGCAAGTTTGAAGCAGGATGGTGGTTTTGAAACTTTCTCTCATGATAGCAGATTTCATGAGAGAAAATGAATTCTGTGAGTTGAAGATAAAGGACATCATCCTGTCGCACTTGCAAGGCCTACAATACCAGCTACGGCATTATATTCCTCAAGTTAAGGCTGCTACTCAACAGACGCGATGCGGCGAGTGAAACTGTGCAACGATGCGACAAAATGAATAAAACCTATACTTTTGATAAGTATCTTTCACGCGACAGGCGATGCGGGAGCGACACCGGGGCCATCCTGTTTCTTGTGATTTGTCACGCGTCAACTAGGGCATTGAGCAATCTGAGAACAGCTTCAATGCACGTGGTCCAGCAGGCCAATGAAGAAATTTCTAAAATTACAATGAAAAAAAAAACTTGCTGTGGAGAAATACCCAGGGCTTTACGACAAAGGACATCACAATTATAAAGATACAGGGATAAAAGATCATATATGGGAGTCCATTTTGGAGAATTGCCATATATGTTAAAATACCGTCAGCGAAGCCACTCACAATTTCCACATCATGTTGTCAAATGTGTACCAGTCTTGATCCTAGTTTTGTCAATAGCATTTTTTAACAGTTGTATGTATCTGGCAGTTTTCAAACCTGTCGGATCGCCTCTGTGTTGCTTCTGGTGTGTATGGTCACGTTGCTGCAAAAGTTTTTGTCATCCAATTAAACAATCGCATTGCGCCTGGTATGTGGCAGCCTCTACAGATAAGAAGCCCATTTGAAAAAGATGCTGCTAAAATACAGCCTTGCCCCCAGCAGTACAGGACAAGCTTGTTGATTTAGCATGCGATAATACCCTGAAGCTCACTTTTCCAAAACAATGACTTTGTTATTTTTGGTTATCTCTGCGCATGGAATACTCAGAAAGCGAATCCATGGCCGTGCTTGTGTTTTCTGCATCAACATACCTTTGTGAGTCAGCATTTTCGAATCTGGTTGCAATCAAAAGCACATACCGTAACTGTCTCAATGTTGAAGATGATCTGCGAATGTATATTACCAGCATAAGACCTCGTCTGAAAAGCAGACGCACCCATCACACTGAAAAGTTAGGATATATTGTGTTTTTGTATTTGAATGTGTTTTGCTTTTTTGAAGTTGAAAATGTGTAGATTACTAAATTAGTCTTTGACTGCCAATGCACCTTTTTGAAATCATAATTTTTTTTAAAAAAAAGCTGTGTATGTTTAAATTTTACTCGCATGGAAACTGGGGGTCATGAGTTGTTCACCCTCAGAAAAAGGGGATCCCAGACTGAAAAAGTCAGAACCCCTGGTTACCTGCTAGACTTCCCAGCGGCTCATCGGCCCTGTTACTGTGTTTTGCTTGCCTGGTCAGTTTGTAAGTGTGGGCTTTCTATCTTTGAGGTTCTATGGAAATACCTTACAAAGATAATTCCCTTGGTAATTTGGCAGATATTATTTTTTTGAATTAAGAAAAATATATAGCATTTATGGATTGAATTGTGCAAAAGTATGTATCTACTACATGCATGTTTAATCTGCACACAGTATGTGGTAAGCATGTCAGCATTCTTAGCAAGGATGTAAACAAGCTATGCTATAATAAAGAGAATAAAGTACAAGAATCAGATAGTAAAAGCCACCAAGGAGTCACGGAACTCCGAGGTGGCTTTACTATGTGATTTCTGTACAGTAGCTTGTGTTTTATTTTGTATAACACCAGCACAAAAAGAAAAAAGAAATGGAGATGGTTTTCCTGATAGTGTTGGTATTTTTCTGCTGTGCTACAAAGTTCTGCCTTTCAGCCTCTGACACAACGGTAAATCGAGAGGACATTTTTTTTAAACAAATAAGCTTTCTATTTGAAAATTGTCTACTTGAACTTTCAAAGCACTTTGAAACTGTCAGATCATTTAAAAAAGTTTTTAAAAAATGTTCATTCCATTTACGTCAGATCGTGCCTGTAATCAGAAATATCAGCGCAATCTGTCATCACAATAGGGATTACAAGATAGTACTGTCGTCACAATAGGGATTACAGTATAGTACTGTCGTCAGTAATAGCCTGTAGTCATAGAATTGAGAATAGGGTTTTATAGGGAAATATCAGTTACACTGGTATTATAGTATTATTACCCATGACTAGACCTTGTTTAACAGCAATGTCGTCATGCAGACCTTCTAATTATAAAAGCAACCAATCCTTCAGGAACTTCCAGGAAACTGTATGAAACAGTGTCACTCGGAACGTTCAGTGATTCTCAAGCTGTTCAGAAGCAGCTGAACAGTGTGGAACGCCACAGCAGCTGTGCTTAGAGAGAGCTACCTGAATATAGCCAACTGAATATAAACATTACAACAAGTAAGTACGTTTTACGAGGTATGAAGCGTGTGAGATCACTGCCTACAACTCGTCTAAATGTTTGAATGTGTATACTGCACAGCTGTTGGTTTTGTTTAGAGTTAAGGTAATCACCATTATTTTACATGCACATGTAGGTGTCACGCTCCAGAAACCAGGTCCTTGGGGTGACTGTATTGGACCCAGTGACCCATTAGAAGAATATATGTGCTCTCTCCCCTCTCATCTAGTATCATTTCACAGTGCTCCATAATAGAACTGGCTAATCAATACATTTAAAGTAAACTTTTATTTGTACGTGTTATTCATTTTATTAGCTGCGGTAGACAAATCACAGGACCTACTGTATTAAAAACCCTCTGGGTGGATTACATCAAGGTTGTAGACTAGACTGGTTCCTTAACAGTCTAGAAAGGTTTAATGCATAGAAAATACATGTTTTGTGACTGGCCCTATATGTCAGTCATTGAGAAAATGGGTGACAATCTGAGGTTTTATGGGTAAATATAAGGGTGTTAAAACAGAAAACACCAGATAAACAGCTCACTCGCTTCTATTTGTTGCAAACCCTTAATCCCTTAAAGGAATTGAGCGCTTGTTCAAAAGGTTTCTTCTTAAAAAACATTTAAGAGTGACTCAAGTATCACGAGGAAACTGACACTATGGATGACCGGATCCAACCTGTGAGCACATTTTATATCTGTGTGGCGCACCTCATTGCAAAAATAAGAAAGTTAGCATTTTTTGTTTTTGTGGGACCCTTGTACCTTAAAGGGTTATAACTTCCAGTAACCATGAAGAACTGGAGAAGCTGATCTGTGTCCCTAACAGACAGAAGTGTTTCATACAAACAAACAGACAGATACCTCTGCATATTCCCAGAATCTGACCCTAAATTATTAATACCAAGTTTCGTTACAGTCTGATGAGCGGTTCTCCATAAATATGCAAAATATAAGTGAATCGTAAAGATGGACTGATGTGCGGACAGACAGACACCTCCCATATATTCCCAGAATCTGATCACCTCAATAATAATAATAATAATCGCAACAACACTACCTTTTAAATGCAGGTGAAAGAATTGATTGCAATTCTTTCTATTCAGTGCTCTGATCTGATGGGCATGCAATCTGTGGCTGAGGAAGCATTAAATTGGGCAACTGAAGTGTTCAATCATGTAGCGTAGATTGCCTCTTCAGCGGGGTTTTGTTGTTTCACTATTCCAGGAACACAACAAAAGAAAGTGTTTGGGAGACTGACTTTGCAATATCAGTTGAAGTTTTTGTAAATGCAAATGTCTCCTTTGGGTTTCAGTTTGTAACCCCAACTGAATACAATGAAACTAAATCTGAATTGAACTTGGGCTTTCTGGTGTTTTTTTCTCGGTTATGGAAATGGTTATTCCAACACAGAAAAAGATGCACTGTACACTAACGCTGAACTACTTATTGTTACCTGTTGGCATCAATAAAAGAACATCAAGGCTACTCCCTTCTCAGCACACCATTTTCCCGTACAGGGAGATCATATTTATAGGCCAGAATCTATCTGATTTTTAAATTCCTAGTTTTACTGCAAATCCTACTGATTGGTAGGCTGTTCCATGCATGTATAACTCTTCTAACATGAGATTCTTTCCAAACTTCTCTACAGCAGTGTAATACTACTCCAGTGTGCTTTCTTCCTTGCTAATGAAGCTTTGCACACTTTAAAGCTACTCTGGTGCAGTGAACTCCCAGAGTGAAGTGGTTTCTCTAGGAACACATTTATTTAGAAATAAGTAAATTGATTAGACTTTAGAAAGATGTTCAGATTTAGTATAGCATGAAGTCAGCATTTAGAATGTTCCTTGTTAATCGTGGGAAAGACAGACAAATGGAGATCAGTGAGAGCTACTTTCATCAGAACTTAACCAGTTTTATGACTATTGTCTCCTGTAAGTGGTGTACTAGAGAGGTGACACCTCTGACACAATAGGTGTCTCTCATGGTGGAAACTTCAAAGAACTCCAGGAAGCTCTCTCTTTTTCCTCCCATCAGAGTTCAATTTAGGAAGAAGGACAAGACAGCATTTTAAATTAGATGCGCTGACCATGTAGGATGTGAATCTTTTGATGTAAGGATTGTAAAAACTTGGAAATGTGTTCTCTTGTGATTGGTTTTAAGGAAAAACATGATGTCACAAGAAAGCACATTTAAACTGGAAAATGCTCAATGTTCTTTGTATTCTTTTTTAACTGCTAGCAAGATGTATACCTACTAACTATCTACCATGTCTTAATAAAGGAATATACTATGTTGAATTTTGCAACGAAAGACTCTGACAAATTCTTTTCTTCCACTTGTACGGGAGGAAAAGGGACTCGAAGAAATAAATAACCCCTAATATATTCTACAGTTTCCAGGAAGTAACAGCTTTTTTTTATTCTATAGTGTTGTCATTTGAAATGTCTGCATTGTCAAACCCGAGTAAATAATATCATTTAAATATCTAATTTATCTGAGAAGAAAGACCTATGCTAATAAGAAGTAAGATTTTAAAATCTGGTGACGCAGATTACAGAGTGGAAAATGTTTTGACATTGCATAAAGTCAGTTAGATAAATGTTTTGGCTAAGCGTTCCTTGGTGACAGACACATTTGTCTATTTTATTTTCCTAAAGTTATGTCAGGAATAAACCTTAACAATAAAAAGCATGCCTAATAAGTACATCTTCTAATGAACAACAGATCTGCAATAGTATTTGCTGTGTTTAGATAACGCCGGAGGAGTCTGTGGGGGTTGTTTTCAATCCAGTCACAAATAACCCCTTTCAAATATCTCTCCTAAACCCAGTGAATGAAAAAACAGAAACACAAAGATTTACAACACAGTCAATTATCTAAATGACTATGATCTGAACAGTTGTGTTATCTCCAGAGAGTCCAATGTTAATGATATTGGAGAGTATGAAACACAGAGATAAATTGTGGTGGACGAACACATCCATTAAGTGAAGTGTCTTGTTCCTTCTCTTTTACAGCCAGTAAAAGTACAGAACCTTGTGTATGCAGCGCTTGCACACAACACTCAAAGACTTGTACTGGGGGTCCTTTAAATTGAGTTCAGGCCAGTGTGACCTCAAAGTCCATCCCTCTGTCTTTGGCAGGCAAAGTTGTACAGGCTGAAATAACAGCGACACAGCAAATTCCACCAGTGGACAGCATTCAACCACCCCTATGGTGTAAGCAGAGTACTTGGAATGGGTTTTCCAGTTTGCCACATTCAGACTGCTCTTTCTGCAATGGTGAGTGGCATTGCTGCTCCACAACAGAAGATGAAGAACAATTATACAATTGAGATATCGAGCATCACATCACTTGCCCAGTCGCTGCTGCTGAATGATTTCTTTTTTCTTCTCATTTTGGAATCTATCTTGCATTCATTCAAATCCAGCGACAGCCTGGTGAATCGCATTGTTGTTCAGCAGATGCATAGCTTGATCTAAGAAAGGCAATTCTCTGAATTCTTCTATTAAATATTGCTTTAAACAGGCTTTCTTATTAAATACATTGTGCTTGTTAATACTCCATGAATGCTCATAGAGTGCTGTGGTTCTTCCACTCAAGAGGGGCTTGTGGGTCATTCAGCTGTCCTCATTCGTAGAAAATATTAGCCTGTTTCCAATGCAATATCAAAAATAGTACTTAAAAAGAGGTAGAAAAATAATAGATTGCGGCCGCCAATAAGAAAATCCTGCTACGAGTGCTATGTAAGCTTTTGATTTGTCTCAAAAACATTTTTTCATTTAGAATAATAAACAAAAGAGGGAATGTGACACATATTTCTATTTCTTGTTGTAATTAGAATGATATTGAAATCATTAGCCAGATAAGCGCTGCTGTTGGTTCACAATCCCAGGAGTGATATTTTATTATTAGCAGCATAAGAATGAGCTCTAGTAATGAATATGTTTTTGATAGTGACTCAGCCTGCTAGGATTGCAGCATTTGTCAGAAGCACACACTGCGTGGGGAGCTGTAGCAGGGAATTATGGATCACAACAGACAACAGAGTGGCAATGTCCCTCGACTCCTGCCGCTTCTATACAATTCTGTAATGTTCCCAATCCTTCACTCACATGCCAAGAACTCTGTGTATTTTTCACATTGCAAGCAAGATGATGGTACATGAATTAATTAAGCAGTAAGACCGAACACTCTGGAACGACTGGGAACGCGGTTAATGTCATAAATAATAGAGCTGAGACCAAGCATCTTGTGGATGTGTTGTGAGCTTTAAAAACTTCAACCTTACCACTTTAGGATTATATCTGGTCCCTATTTATTGTGCAGAAGATCTTTTGTTCTTTTATTTGAATACTAAAATGTGTAATTGTAAAGCCTGAGGAAGTGATTTTGCACATGACATATGTAATGGGAGGAGGCTGGGCGTGAACCGGCGCCCCTGCAAACGAGCGTCTAAACCACAATGCAAAAGAGCTTCTACCCTCTTCTCATCTCACCAACGGGGCTCGACCCAATCTGTAACGGCAGTGTGACGGTGTATCACACTGCCCGTTACACATACCGTAAATGAAATAAACGGGGGGCAGAGGGCAGTGATGGTTCTCATGCTAATAAGAGGTAAGAAAATTATTCTAAAATCTTAGTTGGCATTTTTAATATAGGGAAAACATACGCAATTTAACCAGAAGCACATTTTCTGTTTTCTTTATATAAAAACCCAACACAGTTTTAAAGCAAATGAATTGATTAAATATGTCAATGTTGTAATCAGTGAAAACTGGCACACTACCAAGTTTGTCAAGGATAAACCAGGAGTACTAAAAAGAAAATTAGACAAACATTTCACTGAGAAATCAATGTCAATGTCATAGCAGGTACTTGTTCTGTACTTTGGCTGCCGTTGTGTTGGGTCATTTGTAGTTCATTCATTTGTAAATACAGATCTGTGGTAGGACTTGAATAAGATATTTTCTCTATCGGCTAAACAGGAGACTGCAGCTGATTTCCGAAGAACCGTATTAGTGTGCAGCCACGGTATTCAATCTGCAGATTACCTTTAGGGAAGAAACAGAAACATGTTGCCCGTGGAAGCAGCATCCCAGACAGGAATTTTTAGTTGGCCAGACGTTTGGCTTATGTCAGCAGTTTGGTTAGCCCTACGTTGGCAACTGATGGCGGACCAACGTTGGCATTTAGTCATTTTCCCCAGGTGGGCCAAAGTTTAAAGTAAATTATATTTTATTACAAGCCTCCCAACACGCATGTGTTTTTACTATTTACAGTTATGGCCAAAACGTTTTGCAATATTGAACTCATTTTGCTTCATAAAGTCGAATGAAACCTGCTGAATAATGGTTAATATATTGAATTGCATACCGCTTTGTAGTTTTCCATATACTGTACTGAACGAAAAACTGACAAAAATTTAAAGAATGTGACATGTACAACTATTATGGCTTCCAGTAGACTTATTTTGTAGTTTCTTTGATTACATGATGTTAAATAAAATATCTAAATTATATTCATATATATATATATATATGAATATAATTTAGATATTTATATATATTTAGATATTTAGATATATTTATATATATAAGTGCAAAACTTTTGACCACAGCTGTATATTGAAAAATACATATTTGTGTCAAACGGGAGTTAGTTCAAGAAGTTGTATTTTAGTAACTACAAATAAATTGCAAGAAATATGTAGCATTTTCTAATCCAATTTCGTAGTATTGTGTGACAGGCAGGTGTTTTCAACCTAGCTGTATTTATGTATTTATTTTAGTTTAAAATAAGCTTGTTGAAGGTATACTGTATGAGAAACAGATTTGAAATGTAGTATGTATTGTATTTCAATTAATTGTGGAGGTATTTGCAAACTGAGGGAATACAGTAATTTATTCTGCTATTTAACAATGAATTGTATTTTAGTGTAACTGTGGTGCTGTCTTTCTGTGCCATTTGTAATTCAAACAAGTTTTAAACATATGAGAAAAATAACCGGAACTTGCTGACGCTACAGTGCGTTCTATATTTTCTTCTGCAGTTATATTTCAGGAAGGCATGTGCATATGCTATTTAAAAATGACATCTTTTTTTAATCAAAAAGCGTACACTGCCCCTAACCTAACCTAGCCTAGCCTCTCACTATTTCGGACAACCAGTTGGCCTCCACACATGCCTGAGGGGAAATATCGTGGCTCACGTGAATAGAAAAAAAAACTGCCCTGAAGTATTTGCTCTGTGCATTGAATGATTCAGGGTTAGGGTTATGTTAGGGTTATCTTTGGTTCAGATAACAAAGACGTGGAGTTTGATGGTTTTGGATCGGATGATACAGACTCCACAGTCTGATAGATTACACTTTCCTGTTGTGATGCTATAATCCATATTTTGGATTTTATTTTATTTTTTTAGACACTGCAAGAGCTTGTAACTTAGGCACATTGTTTTGTATTGGACATTTTAATGCTATAGTGCTACTTAGGATGTTCATTTATTATTTTGTTTAGTGTTTTGTTTTCACACTGGATACTGCCATTTCTTACTTGCAAAGATTATGTAAAGCCCTTTATTTTAGAGGTCCGAAAATGTCATGTGTTTTATATATTTTTAAATGTAGCACCTTTTTTTCACCTACCAATGTGTTTTTTCATGATGTTTTGTACTAGACACTGCAACTTTAAAGTTTTTAGTGTTTGTTTTGTGAAAAGATTTTAAATGACAAAACAGAGGACATACTGCAGAAGCTTCGAATTATATTTCACCATTATATATGTTAACTGCACTTCTTTATCGTGACTGTGTGCTGTGCTCTATCTTTTGAATTTTCAAAAATCACTAAAGAATCATGCCAAAAGCTCATTGACAAATAGCCTAATCGTTTAAAAGAGGTTATTATTGCTAAAGGTACCTCAACTAGCTATTAATTTCATTTTCCTTGTCAGGGTATGAATATGTTTGAATTAGCATTTTTGGAGTTTTGCAAATAAAATTGCTGAAATAAACAAATTTCTTGTAACTTCAAAAGATTTTTCCTAAAATTATTTGTTTTCGAGAAATGTCTAGAAATTATAAATTTCCATTGGGGTATGTAAACATTTGACTACAACTGTATATATAATTTCAAAGAACACTACCACTGTGATAATCCTATTCTCTTTACAATGGACTTTAAAAGGCTCTACACTGTTATCCTCAACAGTGAAGGGTTAATAGCTTTAAAACACTTCCTTGATGAACGGATAGTGAAGGAGACCCAAACAGATATCCTTTTGAGACTAGCTGAACTTGTGCTCACTTTGAATTGTTTTTCTTTTTCTGGAAATGTTGTAAGAGGTGTCAGCATGGGAACCATCATCATATGCCTACTTTTTTGTAGGATCAGTTGAGAACACATTTTTACAGCAATCCAATGGTAACACACTGAAACTACCTCAGATACATTGATGACATCTTTGTAATTTCAACTACCTCTTGTGAAGATTTGAAACAGTTCATTTAGTCAGCATCAAATTCCCACCCAACTTTAGAATACACATGGGACATCTCAGAGACCGGCACCAGTATATTGTTTTTAGACATTTCCATCACAGCTGAGAATTCCACTATCAACACCTCTATTCACTACAAACCTACCGAGTCTTATTCATATCTACAGTATGACACCTCACACCCAAAGGCTTGCCGTGACTCAATTCCCTATTCCCAACTTTTAAGACTCAGACGTATTTGCAGTGATGATCAAGACTTTTTCATTAAAAGTGAGGAAATGTGTGGATTTTTTTGCAAATTGCAGTTTTCCAGATGAGATCATCAACAGTGCTAAATCCCATGTTTTGTTTTTAGACAGAAAGCATGCTTTATATACCACTAAAAAAAAACACAGTGAACGGAATTCCTCTAGTCCTCACTTACCACCCCACCAACAGAGAAGTACACAAAAGTGTGCAAAGAAATTTTAAAATTCTACAGCAAGATCCATCTACAGCACCTATTTTTAGCCCTTTACATGTACTTCCAAAGGAGTAGTGTACTGCATCATTTGCACAAAATGCAACCAATTATACAGTGGGGAAACTATTTGGTTTAGCAGGTCCTGAAATAAATGTTTTTTTTAACCATTTAAACTCTTTGTGTACATCAATTTTATTTTATATATATATATATATATAAGTAGTGTGGAGTAGCGGTTAGGGCTCTGGACTCTTGACCGGAGGGTTGTGGGTTCAATCCCAGGTCGGGACACTGCTGCTGTACCCTTGAGCAAGGTACTTTACCTAGATTGCTCCAGTAAAAAAACCCAACTGTATAAATGGGTAATTGTATGTTAAAAAAAACATGATAGCTTGTAACAATTGTAAGTCGCCCTGGATAAGGACGTCTGCTAAGAAATAAATTATATATATATATATATATATATATATATATATATATATATATATATATGTAAAATTAGGTCATATTAATATATCAATTATGTATTCTTATTTTCTAGTGACTGTTAAAGAAACCTTAAAGTTGGAATGTGAAACTTTTTAATTGATCAAAATTCTTAGTTTCAAAGTACTGTAGATACTTCATGCATTCTTTTTCAGTTTGGTAAATTTGATTAATTATTTTATTTTGTATTGAAATCTTTTATACCAGTAAATTAATGATTGATAAAATACATTAATTGCCCATTCACCCAAGCCTGCTTGCAAATGTAGCATCTCCTGATTTTTCAAAGTAATTCTTTTTGGCTTATTTTTGGAATCTAATTTGAATACATAAAAAAGGAAAGCAGCTTTGAATGAATGCTTTTTGCGTCTCAACAATGCTGTCTGGATTACAGCCTTGCATGTGTGTCCCATTCAATGAGCGCAGAAAAGCTCATTCAGCAGAGACTGCAAGGCATGGAGGTGGGAACCGGAACACCACACTTCCTTTCACATACACCATGTTGCAGAAATCTTTTCTTTTCCTTTTTTATTGAAACAGATGGTCCATAAAGCTTCGAACAAGGATTCCAGAGGCAGAGAGAAAAAAGAAACGCGCTTGTCTGAATCCCTGAAATCCTGGGTTTGTTCATTTGGTTTAGGAGGCTTTGTTTTCCCATGACGGGGCTGAAATTACCAGGCTAAGTCTTTGTCTTCCTGATATTCTTCCCCTTGACATCAGGCATCAACTACAGGCAGGGGGATTCATAAATCTCTGAACAAGAAAGCAAAGACAAGGCAGGCAATTCAATATATCCATTGACTTCCAGGGCTTGCGGTATCTGCTTTGATCTTTCCACAGGTTAAGATGTTTCATCATCCCATAATGTACTTTAAACTGCCTTCAGTGGCCTCCCCCAAGGGGATGTTTGCAGCTCTCACATTAGAATCCTCCAGCCTACCTGCAGACTACACAGTCTTCGATCACTCTCCCACTAACACCAACACATCTCATAACACAGCACCCTGGCAACCAGTGCCCACTAACACCATCACATCTCATAACACAGCACCCTGGTAATGAGTGCCCTCTGCGATCACTCTCCCACTAACACCATCACATCTCATAACACAGCACCCTGGTAATGAGTGCCCTCTGCGATCACTCTCCCACTAACACCATCACATCTCATAACACAGCACCCTGGCAATCAGTGCCCTCTGCGATCACTCTCCCACTAACACCATCACATCTCATAACACAGCACCCTGGCAATCAGTGCCCTCTGCGATCACTCTCCCACTAACACCAACACATCTCATAACACAGCACCCTGGCAACCAGTGCCCTCTGCGATCACTCTCCCACTAACACCTTCACATCTCATAACACAACACCCTGGCAATCAGTGCCCTCTGCGATCACTCTTCCCACTAACACCAACACATCTCATAACACAGCACCCTGGCAATCAGTGCCCTCTGCGATCACTCTCCCACTAACACCAACACATCTCATAACACAGCACCCTGGCAATCAGTGCCCTCTGCGATCGCTCTCCCACTAACACCATCACATCTCATAACACAGCACCCTGGCAACCAGTGCCCGCTAACACCATCACATCTCATAACACAGCACCCTGGCAATGAGTGCCCTCTGTGATCACTCTCCCACTAACACCAACACATCTCATAACACAGCACCCTGGCAATCAGTGCCCTCTGCGATCGCTCTCCCACTAACACCATCACATCTCATAACACAGCACCCTGGCAATCAGTGCCCTCTGCGATCACTCTCCCACTAACACCAACACATCTCATAACACAGCACCCTGGCAATCAGTGCCCTCTGCGATCGCTCTCCCACTAACACCATCACATCTCATAACACAGCACCCTGGCAATCAGTGCCCGCTAACACCATCACATCTCATAACACAGCACCCTGGCAACCAGTGCCCTCTGCGATCACTCTCCCACTAACACCAACACATCTCATAACACAGCACCCTGGCAATCAGTGCCCTCTGCGATCACTCTCCCACTAACACCATCACATCTCATAACACAGCACCCTGGCAATCAGTGCCCTCTGCGATCGCTCTCCCACTAACACCATCACATCTCATAACACAGCACCCTGGCAATCAGTGCCCTCTGCGATCACTCTCCCACTAACACCTTCACATCTCATAACACAGCACCCTGGCAATCAGTGCCCTCTGCGATCACTCTCCCACTAACACCAACACATCTCATAACACAGCACCCTGGCAATCAGTGCCCTCTGCGATCACTCTCCCACTAACACCAACACATCTCATAACACAGCACCCTGGCAATCAGTGCCCTCTGCGATCGCTCTCCCACTAACACCATCACATCTCATAACACAGCACCCTGGCAATCAGTGCCCGCTAACACCATCACATCTCATAACACAGCACCCTGGCAATCAGTGCCCTCTGCGATCGCTCTCCCACTAACACCATCACATCTCATAACACAACACCCTGGCAATCAGTGCCCTCTGCGATCACTCTCCCACTAACACCAACACATCTCATAACACAGCACCCTGGCAATCAGTGCCCTCTGCGATCACTCTCCCACTAACACCATCACATCTCATAACACAGCACCCTGGCAATCAGTGCCCTCTGCGATCGCTCTCCCACTAACACCATCACATCTCATAACACAGCACCCTGGCAATCAGTGCCCTCTGCGATCACTCTCCCACTAACACCATCACATCTCATAACACAGCACCCTGGCAATCAGTGCCCTCTGCGATCACTCTCCCACTAACACCATCACATCTCATAACACAGCACCCTGGCAATCAGTGCCCTCTGCATAAACTCTCCCACTAACACCTTCACATCTCATAACACAGCACCCTGGCAACCAGTGCCCTCTGCGATCGCTCTCCCACTAACACCAACACATCTCATAACACAGCACCCTGGCAACCAGTGCCCTCTGCGATCACTCTCCCACTAACACCATCACATCTCATAACACAGCACCCTGGCAATCAGTGCCCTCTGCGATCACTCTCCCACTAACACCATCACATCTCATAACACAGCACCCTGGCAACCAGTGCCCTCTGCGATCACTCTCCCACTAACACCATCACATCTCATAACACAGCACCCTGGCAACCAGTGTCCTCTGCGATCGCTCTCCCACTAACACCAACACATCTCATAACACAGCACCCTGGTAATGAGTGCCCTCTGCGATCACTCTCCCACTAACACCTTCACATCTCATAACACAGCACCCTGGCAATCAGTGCCCTCTGCGATCACTCTCCCACTAACACCAACACATCTCATAACACAGCACCCTGGCAATCAGTGCCCTCTGCGATCACTCTCCCACTAACACCAACACATCTCATAACACAGCACCCTGGCAATCAGTGCCCTCTGCGATCGCTCTCCCACTAACACCATCACATCTCATAACACAGCACCCTGGCAACCAGTGCCCTCTGCGATCACTCTCCCACTAACACCATCACATCTCATAACACAGCACCCTGGCAATTAGTGCCCTCTGCGATCGCTCTCCCACTAACACCATCACATCTCATAACACAGCACCCTGGCAACCAGTGCCCTCTGCGATCACTCTCCCACTAACACCTTCACATCCCATAACACAACACCCCGGCAATCAGTGCCCTCTGCGATCACTCTCCCACTAACACCATCACATCTCATTACACAGCACCCTGGCAACCAGTGCCCTCTGCGATCACTCTCCCACTAACACCTTCACATCTCATAACACAACACCCCAGCAATCAGTGCCCTCTGCGATCACTCTCCCACTAACACCATCACATCTCATAACACAGCACCCTGGCAACCAGTGCCCTCTGCAATCACTCTCCCACTAACACCATCACATCTCATAACACAGCACCCTGGCAACCAGTGCCCTCTGCGATCACTCTCCCACTAACACCAACACATCTCATAACACAGCACCCTGGCAATCAGTGCCCGCTAACACCATCACATCTCATAACACAGCACCCTGGCAACCAGTGCCCTCTGCGATCACTCTCCCACTAACACCATCACATCTCATAACACAGCACCCTGGCAACCAGTGCCCTCTGCAATCACTCTCCCACTAACACCATCACATCTCATAACACAGCACCCTGGCAATCAGTGCCCTCTGCGATCGCTCTCCCACTAACACCAACACATCTCATAACACAGCACCCTGGCAACTAGTGCCCTCTGCGATCACTCTCCCACTAACACCATCACATCTCATAACACAGCACCCTGGCAATCAGTGCCCTCTGCGATCACTCTCCCACTAACACCATCACATCTCATAACACAGCACCCTGGCAACCAGTGCCCTCTGCGATCACTCTCCCACTAACACCATCACATCTCATAACACAGCACCCTGGCAATAAGTGCCCTCTGCGATCACTCTCCCACTAACACCTTCACATCTCATAACACAGCACCCTGGCAATCAGTGCCCTCTGCGATCACTCTCCCTCTAACACCATCACATCTCATAACACAGCACCCTGGCAACCAGTGCCCTCTGCGATCACTCTCCCACTAACACCATCACATCTCATAACACAGCACCCTGGCAATAAGTGCCCTCTGCGATCACTCTCCCACTAACACCTTCACATCTCATAACACAGCACCCTGGCAACCAGTGCCCTCTGCGATCACTCTCCCTCTAACACCATCACATCTCATAACACAGCACCCTGGCAATCAGTGCCCTCTGCGATCACTCTCCCACTAACACCAACACATCTCATAACACAACACCCTGGCAATCAGTGCCCTCTGCGATCACTCTCCCACTAACACCATCACATCTCATAACACAGCACCCTGGCAATCAGTGCCCTCTGCGATCACTCTCCCACTAACACCAACACATCTCATAACACAGCACCCTGGCAATCAGTGCCCTCTGCGATCACTCTCCCACTAACACCATCACATCTCATAACACAACACCCTGGCAACCAGTGCCCTCTGCGATCACTCTCCCTCTAACACCATCACATCTCATAACACAGCACCCTGGCAACCAGTGCCCTCTGCGATCACTCTCCCACTAACACCATCACATCTCATAACACAGCACCCTGGCAATCAGTGCCCTCTGCGATCACTCTCCCACTAACACCAACACATCTCATAACACAGCACCCTGGCAACCAGTGCCCTCTGAGATCACTCTCCCACTAACACCTTCACATCCCATAACACAACACCCTGGCAATCAGTGCCCTCTGCGATCACTCTCCCACTAACACCTTCACATCTCATAACACAACACCCTGGCAACCAGTGCCCTCTGCGATCACTCTCCCTCTAACACCATCACATCTCATAACACAGCACCCTGGCAACCAGTGCCCTCTGCGATCACTCTCCCACTAACACCATCACATCTCATAACACAGCACCCTGGCAATCAGTGCCCTCTGCGATCACTCTCCCACTAACACCAACACATCTCATAACACAGCACCCTGGCAACCAGTGCCCTCTGCGATCACTCTCCCACTAACACCTTCACATCCCATAACACAACACCCTGGCAATCAGTGCCCTCTGCGATCACTCTCCCACTAACACCTTCACATCCCATAACACAACACCCCGGCAATCAGTGCCCTCTGCGATCACTCTCCCACTAACACCATCACATCTCATTACACAGCACCCTGGCAATAAGTGCCCTCTGCGATCACTCTCCCACTAACACCTTCACATCTCATAACACAACACCCTGGCAATCAGTGCCCTCTGCGATCACTCTCCCACTAACACCATCACATCTCATAACACAGCACCCTGGCAATCAGTGCCCTCTGCGATCACTCTCCCAATAACACCATCACATCCCATAACACAGCACCCTGGCAATCAGTGCCCTCTGCGATCACTCTCCCACTAACACCATCACATCTCATAACACAGCACCCTGGCAATAAGTGCCCTCTGCGATCACTCTCCCACTAACACCTTCACATCTCATAACACAACACCCTGGCAATCAGTGCCCTCTGCGATCACTCTCCCACTAACACCATCACATCTCATAACACAGCACCCTGGCAATCAGTGCCCTCTGCGATCACTCTCCCAATAACACCATCACATCCCATAACACAGCACCCTGGCAATCAGTGCCCTCTGCGATCACTCTCCCACTAACACCATCACATCTCATAACACAGCACCCTGGCAACCAGTGCCCTCTGCGATCACTCTCCCACTAACACCATCACATCTCATAACACAGCACCCTGGCAATTAGTGCCCTCTGCGATCACTCTCCCACTAACACCATCACATCTCATAACACAGCACCCTGGCAACCAGTGCCCTCTGCGATCACTCTCCCACTAACACCTTCACATCTCATAACACAACACCCCGGCAATCAGTGCCCTCTGCGATCAATCTCCCACTAACACCATCACATCTCATAACACAGCACCCTGGCAACCAGTGCCCTCTGCAATCACTCTCCCACTAACACCATCACATCTCATAACACAGCACCCTGGCAACCAGTGCCCTCTGCGATCACTCTCCCACTAACACCATCACATCTCATAACACAGCACCCTGGCAATCAGTGCCCGCTAACACCATCACATCTCATAACACAGCACCCTGGCAATGAGTGCCCTCTGCGATCACTCTCCCACTAACACCATCACATCTCATAACACAGCACCCTGGCAACCAGTGCCCTCTGCGATCACTCTCCCACTAACACCATCACATCTCAAAACACAGCACCCTGGCAACCAGTGTCCTCTGCGATCACTCTCCCACTAACACCATCACATCTCATAACACAGCACCCTGGCAACCAGTGCCCTCTGCGATCACTCTCCCACTAACACCATCACATCTCATAACACAACACCCTGGCAACCAGTGCCCTCTGCGATCACTCTCCCTCTAACACCATCACATCTCATAACACAGCACCCTGGCAATGAGTGCCCTCTGCGATCACTCTCCCACTAACACCATCACATCTCATAACACAGCACCCTGGCAACCAGTGCCCTCTGCGATCACTCTCCCACTAACACCATCACATCTCATAACACAGCACCCTGGCAACCAGTGTCCTCTGCGATCACTCTCCTACTAACACCATCACATCTCATAACACAGCACCCTGGCAATCAGTGCCCACTAACACCATCACATCTCATAACACAGCACCCTGGCAATCAGTGCCCTCTTCGTACTCTGCTCAGGTGGATTAGGTAAAGCTATAATAAATGCTTTGGCTAGTGTCTTCTTCACTGTACTACTAGGAACTGTTGGTTACTAGGAACTGTTGGATTTTTATATCAGTAAGGAGTGAGTAACTCCACACTGAAAATGTGTCCACAGAACCCATAATTATGATTGGTCTGTTGATGTGGGTGATCAGGAGTGGGGTAGATGCTTGAAAGGTGGGGTGGTGAAAAGGGTGGAGGATTTTCACTGTTTCACAAGGTTACAGTTTCTAATAATGGGCAGCAGTGTGGAGTAGTGGTTAGGGCTCTGGACTCTTGACCGGAGGGAGGGTCATGGGTTCAATCCCCGGTGGGGACACTGTTGCTGTACCCTTGAGCAAGGTACTTTACCTAGATTGCTCCAGTTAAAACCCAACTGTATAAATGGGTAATTGTATGTAAAAATAATGTGATATCTTGTAAGTCGCCCTGGATAAGGGCGTCTGCTAAGAAATAAATTATATATATATATATATATATATAATATATGAGGAATTTCTAATGATTGTCACCGATAAATTAAAGGTCAGCGTATTTTTTGTGTGTACCAACGTCATGAGTCTGCAAGGTGTTTAACATGTTCAGGAAGGGTGAACCGGGAAGCTGTACTGGAGGTGGACATGCGCACTCAGTTCTGTAATGTCAAACACTCAGAGTCTAAGATAATATTCAGAAGATACCAGGTAAGTAAACATGAGCCTTATATTCAGTTTCTTGAGTGAGTTTTACCTTGGAAGCCTGTTCTCCAATTGCAGGCAGTCACTGTTGAAAGACCAGTAATCCCAGTCTCAGACACTGGACATAATAACCTGTCAAAGTCATGGAAACAGGCTTGCAAAAGGGAGATGCAGCTTTTATATATCACACAATACATGTCAGGGGTGCTCACTCATTCAGAAGGCAGTGAGGATAATGATGTAACAGGCCTGCAATACGTTCCCTCAGTATGTTGCTGATTACACACTGAAATAGTGAATTACCAGTGTTATGTATTAAACCATTCACACTTAACATCAACTTCAATAAGCACTTAACTTGTAATATCAATGGTGTGTAACATAGTTGAAATAATGATATTGGAGGTTTAAATAAAGGGTTCACTTTCCTGCACCACTTCAATGAATACATGGGGCTCACTTGAGTTCCTCTTGAAACTCAATACCTGTTGTTTTGCTGTAATGTTTACAATGGGCCATGTTTTTCACTGGGTGGAAATGTACATGGCTTTTGATTTGGTATTTTGTGAAGTGCTCATGAAAGGTGTGGTACAATGGCACACTGTCAGGCAGGCAGAGGCCATGATAGCCTCCTCTCACAGCTGTGCACCTCGGTCTCACCTGAACACCCCCCTGCCTGCATTCACTCCTGGGCCTCTCAAGCAGACTGATTTTTGCTGTGGTTTTGTGATGCGGGCTAAACAGAGATCACCAAACACACTTAGTGTGTGAACTAAGCAGGATTTGAACTCAAGTCTTTGGTGGTAAAATGCTAATTAAATAAGTGCATATCACAAAACTACCCAACAATTCAACACACATCTCTGAACTGAATAGCAGGAAAGTGTTCAGGTCAGGACTGAGGTGTGCTTTTCTCCTGCAGAGCTATGAGGGAAATCTCTCTGAGTTCCTGACTGAGTAAATTCACAAAATAATGTTTTCAGCCAAATTGAAATGGGTGCACCATCTGTTTACCACACAAACAACCTAGGTTCCAGCCCATAGAATTATATTGTTTTTACGGCCAATAATCTATCTATGTTTGTGGTGCCGTAAGGATCAAATGAAATGATACCTAGAGTCCTTAAACAGAAACCTGGCTGAACCCACGGGCTTTCAAAGCCCTTTGAATGCAGCTGTGGCTGGCTAGCCCATCACTCCCACTATTTCTCAAAGCGCTGCTTCACAGTCCCATGCAGTGTTCTGGCTACATGAATCCCTGATTGAAACTGCAGAGCTCACTGTGGTAATAGAGAACAGGCTCTGCTGCTGTTAAGGTGACTCTGTGGATCGTTGGCAGCTGTTTAATGGGCAGAGCTGGGAAAGCACTATAATTACATCCTCTTGCAGAACTGGGTCCGCAGCGCCTCAGAGCTTGGAAAGAACAGAATTAGGAAACTGCAAATGTACTGTACAGACAGTAGCCTCAAGGTGCATTTCGATATTAGGGTTTTTTAGGGTCCTCGATTAAAAAACGGGGACCCTAATTCGCTGATCATGTCTGTCTATCTGTCACACTCGACATGGTGAATACAATAGATGCCTTGATTGTGCACCAGTGTTCACATACTTCTAGCCTCTTATTGATCCTTCAGATTGTACTCAGCTATAATACGATAAAATATGTGTAATCTTTCAGGTGCAGTGCAGTTATTACAGTGCACAAGCAGTTTCTTAAATCACGGATTTGAACCCAAGACCTCTCGCACCCGAACTGAGAATCAATCCTTTATTTGAGGTCCTTTTCACTTTGTTCTGTTTTTAGTTCTTCAGACGGTGTCACTTTGACTCAAGTCCATTTATAATGCCACCTTACTATAAAATCACTTCCCATACAGTGAATATAAGACCCAGGAGGGATCCTAATATCTGTTGAACAGGAAGTGACCTTACAGTGTTGTGGCAAGATACATTAGCTTCATTTAGTGATTTATAGTTAAAAAGCCCATGTTAAAAAGATGACCTTTGTAGTTTATCCTGTAAAATGTTATCAGCAAAAACATAAAGGTGGAAGAAAACCTGTTTGCTTCCTGAGATATAGCTGAGAATGTAGAAAGACATGCATAACCTCCTACTGCTGTAAGTAGCCCTGAGATATAGCTGAGAATGTAGAAGGACATGCATAACCTCCTACTGCTGTAAGTAGCAAATGGACAATTATTATTATGTATTTATTTAGCAGACGCCTTTATCCAAGGCGACTTACAGAGACTAGGGTGTGTGAACTATGCATCAGCAGAGTCACTTACAATCACGTCTCACCTGAAAGACGGAGCACAAGGAGGTTAAGTGACTTGCTCAGGGTCACACAATGAGTCAGTGGCTGAGGTGGGATTTGAACCGGGGACCTCCTGGTTACAAGCCCTTTTCTTTAACCACTGGACCACACAGACACTATCATTTAGACCTGGGTTGTCCAATCCAGATCCTGGAGGACCTGTCCCTCCTGGTTTTTGCTCCAACTGTGCCCTAAATTACTTAATTAGAACAATAATTGGTCCAATTAAGTAATTTAGGACACAGCTGGAACAAAAACCAGGAGGGTACATCGGCCCTCCAGGACCAGGATTGGACACCCCTGCTTTAGACCGTGCAGCTGAAATACATTTTGGGAATGTAAATTAATTGGAATACAAATAGCCATCTGCTGACTAAATAAAGGAAACATTTAGTACTTAAACCAAATAATCATATTTTAGGGTAAACATTGAAAACTGTAGTCCTGTGGGAAAATACAGGTTCAAAGTACAGCTATTAATATTTATGGACGGATCTTTCTAGAGAGCCGTACTCTCAAATTCAACTAAAAAAAGCACACTAATACTTTTAATACTTTGCCGTCCATCTTAATTGCGTGTTCTGTGACCATTTAAAAATAAAATGGAATACTCAGACACCTCAAAAGAATAACTACATTGTATTTTGTTCTGAAAGATTGTTTCTGCACTGAAATTATCTTAATACATCTCTGTGAAACGACAATGACTGTAACAACCCTTTTAGCATGACATTAACTGATCTCTGGTTTCATGATCTATGTAATCCCATGGCTGCCTTTGTTGTACTGCCCCTGTGTGGTGAATATGATACACACACACACACACACACACACACACACACACACACACACATATATACTCTGTAAAGCCATAAATATTTGCAAGCTTTTTATTATGCGTTTTTCACGTATGAAAAAACCGCAAACACCAAAGGAACTGCCAGTTTTAACTAGTACACTCTTGAGTGTTTTTCAAGACAATCGAGGCATGGACACACAGCCGGGGGAATGCTTAAAGAACAAAGAGGTTCCTCATGTTCAATCAGATACAGAATCAATCAGGAGAACAACAAATAACAAAAAGGCTTTCCTGCAACAACATCTGGAGAAGCTAAAATTAATGCTGTAAAAAAATTAAAGTTTATTTTTTTACAATTCATTTGAAATTTTCATTTTACAGCACAAAAAACTTCATTTCAGCAATTTAACAGTCATGCATCGGTAGTGAGAAGTGATTCATTATTAACATTATAATAATATATAACATTGTTATATTATTATTATTATTATTATTATTATTATTATTAAAGTGTCCCCTATCACTTAATGATACAAGAAATCCCCATGTCTCAGCCATCCTCTGAAGGCAAGCAAGCAATTGGCAACAGCAGAAAATAAGGTCGACAGCTGAGGTTGTTTACTGCACTGCACAGATTCTGATGGTTGCATCTGTCCTTCAAGCCCAATAACAGCAGCTCTTAATAAAAGCATCAAACCACCCCTCAGTAGAGCGCAGATATGCCTATAAACAAATACTACCCAGAAGAAGCAGAAATGAAGCAGTGTTTAATATAGAAACGAATACTACCCAGAAGAAGCAGAAATGAAGCAGTGTTTAATATAGAAACGAATACTACCCAGAACAGCAGAAATGAAGCAGTGTTTAATATAGAAACGAATACTACCCAGAACAGCAGAAATGAAGCAGTGTTTAATATAGAAACGAATACTACCCAGAACAGCAGAAATGAAGCAGTGTTTAATATAGAAAGGAATACTACCCAGAAGAAGCAGAAATGAAGCAGTGTTTAATATAGAAACGAATACTACCCAGAACAGCAGAAATGAAGCAGTGTTTAATATAGAAACGAATACTACCCAGAACAGCAGAAATGAAGCAGTGTTTAATATAGAAACGAATACTACCCAGAACAGCAGAAATGAAGCAGTGTTTAATATAGAAACGAATACTACCCAGAACAGCAGAAATGAAGCAGTGTTTAATATAGAAACGAATACTACCCAGAAGAAGCAGAAATGAAGCAGTGTTTAATATAGAAACGAATACTACCCAGAAGAAGCAGAAATGAAGCAGTGTTTAATATAGAAACGAATACTACCCAGAACAGCAGAAATGAAGCAGTGTTTAATATAGAAACGAATACTACCCAGAACAGCAGAAATGAAGCAGTGTTTAATATAGAAACGAATACTACCCAGAAGAAGCAGAAATGAAGCAGTGTTTAATATAGAAACGAATACTACCCAGAAGAAGCAGAAATGAAGCAGTGTTTAATATAGAAACGAATACTACCCAGAACAGCAGAAATGAAGCAGTGTTTAATATAGAAACGAATACTACCCAGAACAGCAGAAATGAAGCAGTGTTTAACATAGAAACTAATACTACCCAGAACAGCAGAAATGAAGCAGTGTTTAACATAGAAACGAATACTACCCAGAACAGCAGAAATGAAGCAGTGTTTAACATAGAAACGAATACTACCCAGAACAGCAGAAATGAAGCAGTGTTTAACATAGAAACGAATACTACCCAGAACAGCAGAAATGAAGCAGTGTTTAACATAGAAACGAATACTACCCAGAACAGCAGAAATGAAGCAGTGTTTAATATAGAAACGAATACTACCCAGAACAGCAGAAATGAAGCAGTGTTTAATATAGAAACGAATACTACCCAGAACAGCAGAAATGAAGCAGTGTTTAATATAGAAACGAATACTACCCAGAACAGCAGAAATGAAGCAGTGTTTAATATAGAAACGAATACTACCCAGAAGAAGCAGAAATGAAGCAGTGTTTAATATAGAAACGAATACTACCCAGAACAGCAGAAATGAAGCAGTGTTTAACATAGAAACGAATACTACCCAGAACAGCAGAAATGAAGCAGTGTTTAATATTTACTGTATGTTGTCTGTGAATGGATCTCACGTCCCAATAAGCACCACCACTAATGACTGCTCATAGTGCTCGTTGAAGGGGCTTTGATCAACTCAGCATGACCCAGGAATGGCTGTTCAAAAGCCTCTGTATGCATTTGAGAGCAAATGTTTTAGCATCAAAAACATTACCAACATTATTACCAAGAAAACTTAATTTTTTAACCGTAGCTGAAGAACCGCTGCAAAATTGGTTTCTCTTAGGACTGATCAGTGCATTATACAGATTAGTTGTGTATAATACGATATATTCAGCACAACTAATCTAGATATAAGTAAAACTGTAAAAAAAATACTGTAAAATAAGTCAGTGTGATATTCCAATATATCTCCAGGATTTACCCTTCTGCTGAAAAATATAACAGTCCCCACAAGTTTGTTGCTTATGCAGTATATACAGTTGTAGTCAAAAGTTTACATGCTCCAATGGAAATGTATAATTTCTAGAAATGTATCAAAAAAACAAAGAATTTTAGGAAAAATCTTTTGTAGCAAAAGTTTTGCTTTTGTGGATGAAGAAAAAAAGTTGCTAGAAATAGATGTCTACAATTATTTATTTCAGCATTTTTATTTTTGCAAAACTCAAAAAATTCAAAAGTATTCATACCCTGACAAGGAAAATTAAATGAATAGCTAGTTGAGGCACCTTTAGCAATAATAACCTCTTTTAAACGATTATCATATTTGTCAGTGAGCTTTTGGCATGATTCTTTAGTGATTTTTGACCATTTTAATGCAAAATTGCTCCGGTTCATTCAAATTCCGAGGACTTCTCTTGTGCACAGCCTTCTTCAACTCATACCAAAGATTCTCAATCGGATTTAGATTGGGACTTTGACTAGGCCATTCCAGAACCTTGATTTTATTCTTCTTTAACCATTCTGAAATAGATTTTGATGTGTGCTTTGGATCGTTGTTTTGTTGGAATGTCCCATATATTATTTATCTATCTATCTATCTATATAGATATAGATATATATACAGACATGCTCAAATTTGTTGGTACCCTTACAGCTCATTGAAATAATGCTTCATTCCTCCTGAAAAGTGATGAAATTAAAAGCTATTTTATCATGTATACTTGCATGCCTTTGGTATGTCATAGAATAAAGCAAAGAAGCTGTGAAAAGAGATGAATTATTGCTTATTCTACAAAGATATTCTAAAATGGCCTGGACACATTTGTTGGTACCCCTTAGAAAAGATCATAAATAATTGGATTATAGTGATATTTCAAACTAATTCGTTTCTTTAATTAGTATCACACATGTCTCCAATCTTGTAATCAGTCATTTAGCCTATTTAAATGGAGAAAAGTAGTCACTGTGCTGTTTGGTATCATTGTATGCACCACACTGAACATGGACCAGAGAAAGCAAAGGAGAGAGTTGTCTGAGGAGATCAGAAAGAAAATAATAGACAAGCATGGTAAAGGTAAAGGCTACAAGACCATCTCCAAGCAGCTTGATGTTCCTGTGACAACAGTTGCAAATGTTATTAAGAAGTTTAAGGTCCATGGAACTGTAGCCAACCTCCCTGGGCGCGGCCGCAAGAGGAAAATCGACCCCAGATTGAACAGAAGGATAGTGCGAATGGTAGAAAAAGAACCAAGGATAACTGCCAAAGAGATACAAGCTGAACTCCAAGGTGAAGGTACGTCAGTTTCTGATCGCACCATCCCTCGCTTTTTGAGCGAAAGTGGGCTCCATGGAAGAAGACCCAGGAGGACTCCACTTTTGAAAGAAAAACATAAAAAAGCCAGACTGGAATTTGCTAAAATGCATATTGACAAGCCACAATCCTTCTGGGAGAATGTCCTTTGGACAGATGAGTCAAAACTGGAGCTTTTTGGCAAGTCACATCAGCTCTATGTTCACAGACGAAAAAATGAAGCTTTCAAAGAAAAGAACACCATTCCTACAGTGAAACATGGAGGAGGCTCGGTTATGTTTTGGGGCTGCTTTGCTGCGCCTGGCACAGGGTGCCTTGAATCTGTGCAGGGCACAATGAAATCTCAAGACTATCAAGGCATTCTGGAGCGAAACGTACTGCCCAGTGTCAAAAAGCTCTGTCTCAGTCGCAGGTCATGGGTCCTCCAACAGGATAATGACCCAAAACACACAGCTAAAAGCACCCAAGAATGGATAAGAACAAAACATTGGACTATTCTGAAGTGGCCTTCTATGAGTCCTTATCTGAATCCTATCAAACATCTATGGAAAGAGCTGAAACTTGCAGTCTGGAGAAGGCACCTATCAAACCTGAGACAGCTGGAGAAGTTTGCTCAGGAAGAGTGGGCCAAACTACCTGTTAACAGGTGCAGAAGTCTCACTGAGAGCTACAGAAAATGTTTGATTGCAGGGATTGCCTCTAAAGGTTGTGCAACAAAATATTAGGTTAGCGGTCCCATCATTTTTGTCCATGCCATTTTCATTTGTTTTCTTATTTACAATATTATGTTGAATAAAAAATCAAAAGCAAAGTCTGATTTCTAATAAATATGGAATAAACAATGGTGGATGCCAATTACTTTTGTCACTTTCAAGTTATTTCAGAGAAACATTTTTTGTGGAGGGGTACCAACAAATTTGAGCACGTCTGTATATATATATATATATATATATATATATATATATATATATATACATATATTGTGAAAGGATTACACTCACTTGCGTTCGTTGCCCCTTTAAAAACTTGACCCAGCAGACAGAAATTGGATTTTCAGCGCGTTTGCGCTATTTTTTTAATAAACACAAACAAAATAAATACAAAATAAACACCTAGCTCTTTCTGAGCACTAACTACACACGCAGGAACCTAACTACCACAGGACGGCTAAGCCGTTTCCCTGTCCCAAAACTTAACCACACAGGTTTGCACTATACCTTTTACTTCGGGACTGCCAGGAAGCAGAGCACTCCCTTCTGCCTCCTTCTCCTTAGCAGCCCCGAGCAGACTGCCTGCTCTCCTTTTAAACCCCGCACCTGGGCCTAATTTCCAATAACGCCCAGGTGCGGATGATAATTAATAATAAAACAATTAAACAATTAAACAAACAATAAGACAATAAACTAAACTAATTAACTGAAAAAAACAGAACAATCAAACAAAAAGGTGTATTTCTTTCGCAGGGAGGTTTTAACCCCCTCCCTGCTGTCTCTCACAACCCTCTATCTCACAATATATATATATATATATATATATATATATATATATATATATATATATATATAGATAGATAGATAGATAGATAGATAGATAGATAGATAGATAGATAGATAGATAGATAGATAGATAGATAGATAGATAGATAGATAGATAGATATAATAACATATGGTTCTGAATATATTAGCATACAAAAATAGGTCTCCAATTGGTTTTGAGCTAGCAATGCACAAGTGCAATGAGAGGAATTCAATTTTAAAGCCTTGGTTATCTGCACTTTGTAAAGCCTTGGTTATCTGCACTTTTAACCACTGTTTATGCTTCAAACATGCAGACGATGCATACTGCTGTGTCAATTTTGAATAACATATATAGAAAAACAAGATCTTGGAACTGTATGGTACAAATTATTTATACCGGTAGCACTTTCATCTGGGATACGCATCTCTTTAGGCTGAATCCATTTTTCTTATTGTTCTCAAGTATTGGTCTAATTGGTGTACGGTCATTTCAGCTCCAAGTGTGCATGTGTGGGTACAGCCGAGGAGAAGCATAAGGGAAACATCAGACTTAGAAGAAGAGGTTGTCACAGGATACACAGCTAATGCTGTTTAACCTCTAGAGTTGGTGTTGATCATCATGCAGTGGATACTGTCCATGCCTGCAGAAACACAGCGAAGCTGGTCAGCACGGGGCCTCAATTAGCGTTTCAGAGGACGCGTGTATCCATCTTCGTTCCTCCCGAGTCAGCGTGGGGGTGGCAGCGGTGAGCTGGGTTCAAATAAAAATAATTGGACATTTCAAATTGGGGAGAAAATAAGAAAAATAACTGGCAATTCCAAAAAAAAAAAAAAAAAAAAAAAAAACTTAAATACAAAACAATACCACTGAAAAAGCCTCTGATTTGAAAGTAAGAGCCAGACTAGTTTTACATACACATGATAATGATGTGTCAGACAGGGGCACTCTAGAACACATCTGCAGCACGAATTATACAATACAGCTAGTGTATGTAGAGACTGCTTACACACAAACTGGTCAATATAATCACGATAATCAAAAATAGAGAAAATAGTTGCAGTCACTAACTGTAACCTGCTAGATTGCGAAAAAGCCTTCTTGTTCCTAAAAAGAAAACCTAATGTAGGTCTTATTTTTTTTTTTTTTTTCTAATTTAGTCGTTGCCATTTATTTTTATTATTTTCTACCAATTTAGAATGGCCAATTATTTTTTAAGCTCAGCTCACCGCTACCACCCCTGCGCTGTCCTCCGAAGCGTGTGGCGTCAGCCGACCGCTTTTTTTCACACTGAGGACTCACCATGCAGCCACCCAAGAACTACAGCATCGGAGGACAACGCAGCTCTCGGGCAGCTTACAGGCAAGCCCGCAGGCGCCCGGCCAGACTACAGGGGTCGCTGGTGCGCGGTGAGCCGAGGACAACCTGGCCGACCTAACCCTCCCTCCCCCCGGACGGCGCTCGGCCAATTGTGCGCCGTCCCCTGGGAGCTCCCGTCCACGGTTGGCTGTGGAATAGCCTGGACGAACTTGCGATGTCCAGACTATAGAGCGCATCCTGCACTCCACGTGGAGCGCCTTTACTGGATGCACCACTCAGGAACCCCAAGATCTTAATTTTAATACCAATTTAACAATATGGTAATAAAAAGCAAGATGCTCATCAATCCACTTTCTCTAGTAACTCTCCATGTAGTGTAACAAGAGCCCAAATCAGATTTCTAATCTGACCCCTATTAGAACAGAACAGCATTGTTTCTGTCTTATATTAAGTAATCTGTCCTGAAATAGTCTGCCCTGTACAATATTAAATGCAATCTGTAAATCCCCCTGTACTGCCTGTATGGAGTATCCGGCCATATACAAAATAGTATAATCAGCATATAGATGTTTATTAGCATTACCCAAATCAGATCCCTGGTCATTTATATAGAGGGTAAAGGATTGTTCCAGGGACTGAACCCTGAGGTACCCCCTTACACAGAGGTTCAGAGGTGGAAATAATTCAATTTTAACCTGCTGTTAATAGAATCTGGATTGGTAAACAAACACACTGCTGGTGATGAGGCCTGGTCTAGTTACTATGGCAGCCCTGGGATTATACGATCTGTGGCCCTGTGGCAATGTGCCCTGCCCCTGTGTGCATTTGTGTGTTATGTGTTGTATGTTGCGTGCGTGTGTTAAATGTTGGTGTATAGATTGGTACACGGGATATAAACGGGTCTGTGTTTCACGTGTATTTAAAAAGTGTAGATTTGTATTTAGGCACGAGGAGAGCACAAATCACTTCACGTGCTGGTTAAATGTAATATGTGAGCACGGGGTTGCACAGAATTAATTCACGTGCTGGGATTCAAGTGAATAATTAATTAGTAATTGAATCCCAGCACAATAGTATATATAGACGCACATTTCTTGCAGTCGGGGTTGGGTGTTCAGGGCGAAAGAACGGGAGAGAGAGGAGGTAAAAATAATAACAACAAGAATAATAATAAGAAGTGTTTCTCACCGTGTTTGTTCGTCCCTGTTTGTTAGTGTCTGTCCGTTTTGTCTACCTGTTTATTTTGGCTACCAGTGCCGTGTCCTGTTTTGTCCTGTGTTTTTGTCTGTTCAAACCTTTTATTTTCTGTGCTGTTTATTAAATGCTGAGCGACAGCATTCGCTCAGCTTCACCAAACCACATCTCTCTGTTTATTTATTTCCTGGCTCTGGTCTGACACCACCCACTCCGGCCGTCTTTGTGACACGTGGTGTCATCGTGGGATAATAGCGCCTCCAAGCGTCAGACCAGGAGAGGGGGTTTTGTGGAAAAAAATATATATATATATATATACATATATATATATATATATATATATATATATATATATATATATATATATAGTAAAGCGAGGATGGGAAGAAAGAGCTGCAGGAAGCAGCAGAAGCAGCAGCAACAACAACAGCTGCAACACTCATCCTGCATGCCGGGCTGGGAGGAGGACAGCCACAATGGGGCACTAGCCACCCCTCTACCCCCACTGGCACCGGGTCCCCCACCGTCCCGGGAAATATGGGACTGGCTGGTGCACCCCGAGGGGAACTTCGCCAGTGACCTCCCCTGGGTTATTCACGCACTGCAGATGCGAGATGGGAAACGATGGGAGGACTGGGAGCAACAACACAACCCGGCATCCGTTCGTGACCTCACCATGGTGGTGCTGGGGTACCTAGCTGCAGACATGGGAGGGATGCCTTCCAGTGAGCAAGAGGGAGAGGAGCAGTCGCTGCCCTCTCCAGTACCCGAGTGGGAGGAGCCTGAGCGTCCACAGCCCAAGCGGGAGGAGCCTGAGCGTCCACAGCCCAAGCGGGAGGAGCCTGAGCGTCCACAGCCCAAGCGGGAGGAGCCTGAGCGTCCACAGCCCAAGCGGGAGGAGCCTGAGTGTCCACAGCCCAAGCGGGAGGAGCCGGTGCGTCCACAGCCCAAGCGGGAGGAGCCCGAACGTCCACAGCCCAAAAGGGAGGAGGTCGGGGATGATGGCTGGGAGGTTTTTTTAAAGAACCTCGCGGCAGAGTTATGCCCTGGCTGTGGGGCTTATGGGCACACGTTAGCCATATGCCCCACCCAGTATGAAGAGGAGGAACCAGCGCCCAGACGGGGGGACCGCGAGCGTCCAGCGCCCAGACGGGGGGACTGCGAGCGTCCAGCGCCCAGACGGGGGGACCGCGGGAATCTGAAGCCTGAGAGGCAGCTGTTCCCACCTTCACCAGCAGAGCAAGAATGCCTGCTGGTTTCCCCAGCACAACCAGCAGAGGAAGAATGCCTGCTGGTTTCCCCAGCACAACCAGCAGAGGAAGAATGCCTGCCGGTTTCCCCAGCACAACCAGCAGAGGAAGAATGCCTGCTGGTTTCCCCAGCACAACCAGCGGAGGAAGAATGCCTGCTGGTTTCCCCAGCACAACCAGCGGAGGAAGAATACCTGCTGGTTTCCCCAGCACAACCAGCGGAGGAAGAATGCCTGCTGGTTTCCCCAGCACAACCAGCGGAGGAAGAATGCCTGCTGGTTTCCCCAGCACAACCAGCGGAGGAAGAATGCCTGCTGGTTTCCCCAGCACAACCAGCGGAGGAAGAATGCCTGCTGGTTTCCCCAGCACAACCAGCAGTGGAAGAATGCCTGCTAGTTTTCCCTTCAGAGGCAGAGCTGCACCAGTCCCCTGCAATAGGAGCGGAGCCGCACCAGTTCCCTGCAAGAGAGGCAGAGCAGCACCAGTCCCCTGGAAAAGGGGGAGACTACACGCTGCTCCCACCTCCATCGGCAGGAGACTACACGCTGCCTCTGCCTCCGCCACCTACACCGGCAGGAGCAGAGGAGCAGGAGCTGCCTCTGCCACTTCCAGGAGCAGAGGAGCAGGAGCTGCCTCTGCCACTTCCAGGAGCAGAGGAGCAGGAGCTGCCTCTGCCTCTGCCACTGCCAGAAGCAGAACAGCAGGAGCTGTCTCTGCTTCCCGTACCTCCACCATGGGGAGTACGGTGGCCGGAGCCCCAGAAAGGGGAGCTGTCGGCCACGAAGAAGGGGGAGGAGGTCTGGAGACCACCAACCCCAGCAGCAGTTTCGCTACCGGAGATCGTGGGGGAGGTCAGGAGACCTGCTCCCACTGCAGCAGTTTCGCTGCCGGAGATCGTGGGGGAGGTCTGGAGACCTGCTCCCACTGCAGCAGTTTCGCTGCCGGAGATCGTGGGGGAGGTCCGGAGACCTGCTCCCACTGCAGCAGTTTCGCTGCCGGAGATCGTGGGGGAGGTCCGGAGACCTGCTCCCACTGCAGCACTTGTGCTGCAGATGAGACTGTGGCCGGAGCCCCGGAAGAGGGAGCTACCGGCTACGAAGAAGAGGGGAGGTCAGGAGACCATCCCCCAAGCAGCCTTTCCGCTGCCAGGACTGCCCCGGCTGAAGGAGTCAGTCTGGGAGCTGTCAGCACGTCTGCTGACAGCATGGCCAGTAGCAGCCTGGCTACTGGCAACATTGCCACCTGTGGGCCCCTGGAAGCCTCCCTTCCCAGCCCGAGACTTTGGCCTGGACTGCTGGATTTTTAAGGGGGGAGGTGGCCGTTGAGGCCATGTGTGCTGCGCACAAGGGGGGGTATATGTGGCAATGCGCCCCGCCCCTGTGTGCATTTGTGTGTTATGTGTTGTATGTTGCGTGCGTGTGTTAAATGTTGGTGTATAGATTGGTACACGGGATATAAACGGGTCTGTGTTTCACGTGTATTTAAAAAGTGTAGATTTGTATTTAGGCACGAGGAGAGCACAAATCACTTCACGTGCTGGTTAAATGTAATATGTGAGCACGGGGTTGCACAGAATTAATTCACGTGCTGGGATTCAAGTGAATAATTAATTAGTAATTGAATCCCAGCACAATAGTATATATAGACGCACATTTCTTGCAGTCGGGGTTGGGTGTTCAGGGCGAAAGAACGGGAGAGAGAGGAGGTAAAAATAATAACAACAAGAATAATAATAAGAAGTGTTTCTCACCGTGTTTGTTCGTCCCTGTTTGTTAGTGTCTGTCCGTTTTGTCTACCTGTTTATTTTTGGCTACCAGTGCCGTGTCCTGTTTTGTCCTGTGTTTTTGTCTGTTCAAACCTTTTATTTTCTGTGCTGTTTATTAAATGCTGAGCGACAGCATTCGCTCAGCTTCACCAAACCACATCTCTCTGTTTATTTATTTCCTGGCTCTGGTCTGACACCACCCACTCCGGCCGTCTTTGTGACAGGCCCTCACTACTCAAACAGGATAATGACAGTCTTTGTTTTATTTTGTAGACTGACACAGAGAATACGGAATTGTATCCCTTTTTTGAATTATTAAAGACCTAAATACATTGTTGGAGTGAAACAGCGACATATTGGGAATAGCATAGTTGGTAAGTCAGGGAGACTTTGCTTCAGCATATAACGGATCTGAGGAGCATTTAAGGTGGAATTCAAGAAAATTAAAAATAGAACACAAAATAGTTCCCAGCTTTTAATGACAGGAGAGAGGGTGTTTGAAGTCTTCAGTATAAAGCACTTTCCGCTTTAAAATGTGCTCTGATCAAATATATCAAAACTTGGGTTTTATTATTAATTCCACAGCCTATTCTAAATCACTGAGCCGACATACAAATAATGAGCAAGCTAACCCCAGCCCTGAACATCATCCAGCTTTTGGATTAAAATGTTGGCTCAAGTCATACAAACCGCTATTAGTGTGCATTATTTTATGTGCGTGTTTGAATTTGTCTTTTGCTAGATCCGTGTTAATTGCCCAATAATAGACCTTTGTAATACTTTGTTCAAGATAAGCGCCAAGGAGAAAGACTTGCATTGGGATGGCAATGTTTAGATCCAATTGCTGGAAGATGTCTAAATTAGTGTTGGTCCAGAGTGAATATTTTGGAAGTCACATTCATTCAAATCCAACAACAGAATGAGCGTGCGAATCGCACTGTTCTGAATGACGCTGTGTGTCTCAGCAGATGTGGAGCCTGATCTATGGAAAGTACATCTCTGAATTCAGTTGTTTAATGAAGGTGTAAATATATTTTGGCTTATTTAAACAGAATAACCCCAAAACATTCATAGCGTCCTGTAGTGATTTCACTCACGAGGACAGCTGTAAACCCCTTCGTGTGGCTCGGAGGTTATTATATCCTCATTGGTGGAATAACTACAGAATATGAACATTCATGATGCATCCTCTTGTTTTATGAACCCTGTAAAGTATTGCTATAATAAATAATACCATTTAAAAATAGACTTTACATGCTGTATTTGGAAGTGCTAAGCAAGTCTTTGAAATCCACATCTCGACTACTATACAGGCAATGATATGGAACAACAGAAACCTCTTATATAACCATTTAAGATTAGACATAATTGATAAACTGAATTGATCAATGCATTCTGGGAGCTATAACAGAGCCTGAATGCACCATTTATAACCTCCAAGTAGCAGCTAGAGCCTGCCGCTGACGCAGTAAGAAAAAGGTTAGGCTGAGATGCACCAAATGGACTTCTGATAAAGCAGGTTGTAATAAAGTCAGCAAGACGTTATATTGGAGTGTAAATCTGAACCTGATTGTGAGCTTCAGCTTTCAATGTGTTTCCTGTGCTTTCATAACTAAAGCACTTCTCTGAGCCTTTTTTTCTTTTCTTTCCATCTCCACTCAATTACAAAAGTACATTGGGAATGTGCTGTTGAGCTGCAGAGAGCCAGGCACACAGTGTAATACACACTGAGCCAGGCCCAACAGCACACTCAAACTGATGGTCTGTGACCATATAAGCGCGATGCTGTCAGTCCCACACAGCCACGGCGCGTATTTCATACATTATAGAGAAAATATGACAGAAGGGCATATTCCTAGCACCCGCCTGTAAATGAATGGCATTACTTGTTATTACAACACAGCTCCTGATTTCCACACTAGGGCAGCTTATACTAGATTGTACCCCTTATTAGAGATTCAAAGTCCTGGAAACAACCTCCCTCCCAGTCAATAATGAATATGGAAATGACCCCTAATTATGCATGAGCCAAATAAGCAGCTAGCTCCGTCAATTAAAACAGACAGTTACATGTGCCAAAGCCAAGTGAGCGCGTTTGAATTTACACATTTTAAATAAGACTCTGTGTCAGGAAAAGGTGGGGTGTCACAAACAGAAGAGCTATAGCTGCAGTGTTGCCAAAGCGAGACAGATTGCCACCTGCAGCAGGGACCAGCTGTGTGTTTGGTTTCTTTCTCAGCCTGAGATACTGATGTGCTGCAGTCCTTCTGGAATGATAATCCTCAGGGCCAGGACGTGTTATTCACTGTTAAGAGAACAGTAATTGGAGTCACAGTCAAAGGGTTATAAATTGGCACTGGTATTTTGGGACAGTTACCCTAGGTCAATATCGATAGTCTTGCACCTTCACATCACACCTGTACTAGTTTTGTCTTTTTGGGCCATATGTCGTGATCATGGTGTGTCTTATAGTATAAGAGATATTATATTGTGCAGTTTGGACTGCTCATAATCTAGTCAGACACCCTATACACATCAACTTATTATAAATCACACAAAATGACTGCAGTCCTGGGGAACTGCTTTTACATATAAAAAAACTGTGTATATCATTAGAAGTGTGTATGGGATGACATCTGTATACAAGATACTAGAATCTGTTCTTCTACAGCAAGTGTAGAAAGTCCATCTTTTAGTAAAGTATAAGTGTTTTAAAAATAAAGGTGCATTGTTCAACCTGTCGTATGCTGCGTTAGGCTATGTGTTTTTTGATAGTACAACTCCAGTCCTGGTCCATCTAGATTCTGTGCTCTAGCTGTAACCCTTGCAGTGGGGTTGCCTGACCGTACCCTATACATTTCAATAGGAGTAGTCAATTGCAAACAGAATGAGTAAAATAAGAACTTTCACATTCAAATACCTGGAGAGACAGCAGCTGCTGTTAGTATCATTTTAGAAGGAAGATTTGAGTTACTTTTAACAAACAACTGATTTCAGCTATTGATAGACTGCTACATCTTTCAACCATTAAAAAGTGTATTGCTCCTGCAGGTATTCTTTATAACATTTCTTTAAAAAACAAACAAGCATATGAGCACATGGTCACTGCTGCGTGAAGTAGTCAATTAAACCCTTTAACAAATCCCAGCCTGCTTATTTTATTTGACTTCCTTGTTATTTTGGCAAAAAGCTTACTTAAAACACAAGCTATGAACAAACAGCATCTGTTGTGTGTGTAAAGCTCCCTGACACTGGCTGAGAAGACTATCTCTGTTTTCAGAAACGTATAATCTTGTTTTCAATTTACAGCTCTGTTTATGCATTGCACATTCAGCACTCTACCCCTTCAGTCAATAATCGCATCGCATGCCTGCTCTATAAATAGACCAGTACAGCCAGACCCTGTCAATTATCCATATTCTCTCAACTAAAGCAGCCCACTCATTTCCCCCTCTGCGTCTGTCCAGGAGTTCAGTTCTGACTCCGGTCACGACGCTGCCGTGTATCTCAGACGGAGTGATATTTCCTCATTATTGTGTTTGTTTGTTAAATCCCGCGCTCTGCTGGTGTATTATTAAACGAGCTTTGTTAAGCTGTCAAGTCCCTGCAATCATTACAATGCTCTGGTGTCTGTTTCAATACGTGCCGCTTTCTATGCACTCCCCCTCGTAACATCCCACTTTGTTTACACTGATATATGGTTCTTGCAACTGAAACTCAATAATAGTGTGTTGTCAACTGCAATAATACATTTTATAAGTTATGTTGCTACAAAAGAATACCGTATTTGAACCTTTAAAAAAGCCATAGAACCAGTAAATATTAAATAGTTTTTTATCAATCCACGTCATAACCTATATAAAGCCTTCAGGGGCCTGTTCTCATTCCAAACTTGATTATGTTTCACACAGAGACTTTCCCAGTAAAGCTCAACACCTGTAATGCTGTGTTTTAAAGTGTAAAGGCCTGGGAAACCCCCAGGATATAAGCGCTGTGCTGCATTATGTAAGGTGAGTTTCAAGTTGGGTCACTGTTTAGAAAGAGGATCTGCAGTTCCCTTCCCAGATTTGGGAGCCTCCTCTAATGAAACGCTTCTATCGAGCTCCTTTACTTTGTATTCATTTTCCCTCAAAGCACGGTGTCTGTAATAATCTCACGAAATCTAGTTAAGAAAGGAATTGGAATGGGAGATCAGCTTCTCAAAAAAAAAAAAAAAAAGCACAACATGTAATAAGAAATGATCCTGATATCAGTCAGTTGCATGAATTCTTCATAAGGATATACGCCTGGAATAACTGAAAACAGGCTCCACCTTAGCCAGGCCTGCTCTGAGACACACTAGTATAAAGGCACTATAGTTAACATGGGATACTGTAGAGAAGTCTTTTGTGATGCTACTTGATGAGGCTTTCTTTGCACTTGCATGATTTCTCCTGTATAAAATACTGCAACCATATGGAGAAGGTGAGGAAGGGTGTTTTACGTTGGGATGCACACATGTATGCATATTCTTTTTAGGAGGAAACAGTTGTTTGAAGTATTAAAAGACAATCTGACTGGCCCCATTTCTTTGTGCGTTATCTTTTGGTTCTTTTGTATCATTTATTTAACTGTGCAGACTAGTGCAAACAACCTGTACATGTATAACACAAGAAACAGCTGGCAATGACAATGCAGTGCTAACAACAAGTTTCAAAAAATACATTTTAAAACTCAACTCAATTTAAATAATCCATTTTTTAATCCGTTGTTAGCTGTCACAAAATATGTCTAAATTATCTGAAGAAAAACACAACATTTAGGTACGTACACACCCAAAGATAGTATTTTGGGGTTCATCTGCTGTGCTTGCGTGCATCGGTGGAATTATTGCTTTTTAAGCAGGGGCCTTAAGCTAATCCAACACAAAGAAAAGATTCAACCTGTCCTTGCATATCCACACATCAAAGGCAGCAGCAAAAACTTTCATTAACACATTTAATCCAGACTGCGAATGTGTCACAGGTTTTTCTGGTAACACGTTAATTAAAAGTTTACTGTGAAACAAAAGTGTCAAAATAATTTTAAGGAAGATAGAGCATGCACACAAGGATTTCTTTCTTGCTTTCTTCCTTATTTGTGCTTGGAAACGTATCCATGACTTCACACACCCAGATATACAGGAGCACTAAAAGTGAGTCTCTGCTTTTCTTTTTAACACCACAGCAAGTTCTGGACTAGCTGTCTACATTGAATGAAAAAGATTCTTTTCAAGTGCAGCTGCCTGTGTACTTAATACAGTGATGCTGGCTGTACAGTCAGAATCTGGTACCTTACCAGAATTTGCTACACCATAAAAACTCAGACGGGCTCCCAAGTGGCACATCCAGTAAAGGCACTATGCCTGGAGTGAAGGATGTGCTCTATAGTTTGGAGGTCGCCGGTTCGATTCCAAGCTATGCCACTGCCGACCGTGGACGGTGCACAATTGGCCAAGCACTGCCCGGGTGGGGTAGGGGTTAGGTTGGCTGGGGAGTTCTTGGCTCACTGCACACCAGTGCCCCCTGTGGCCGGCCGGGCACCTGCAGGTCGGGCTGTACACAATTCAGAACTGCGTGGTCCTCCGACACTGTAAGTTCTGAATATGGCTGTATGGCGGGCTTGCAGAGGGAAAAAAAGCAGACAGGAGTGCTCGTCTTCATCTCTCCCGAGTAAGTTCGGGGGTTGCAACGGTGAGTCAGGTCGAATAATAATTGGACATTCCAAATTGGGAGAAAATTGGAAAATGAATAAAAAATAATTTAATTAAAAAAATCTGACAAACACGAACATCAAAATGTACCTTGCCACAAATCTCAAACTTTTGTCTTAAAATATAAAATTCAGATTCCGCTTCATATTATCAAAAATACCTTTGTATTTCTGTTTTAGGCATTTAATATTACCACCATTTAAATTGCCTGAAGTTTAGGACACATGAACGTCATAAGAGCATGAACAAAAATATTTATTACAATGTTCCTTATCCTAAGGGTTATCAGTATTAAGAGTTATCACTGGGAAACTGGGAATGGTACAGTAAATTAACTTATTAATTACTATTTATGTTTCATGTCAATTATTGCTTGGTTAATTGAAACAGTAACCAAAATAGTGAACAATAATAATACATTGTCTTCTGGCACAAAGTCAGGTAGGAGCTGCTGATGGATGTGCTGTAAAGGTTGTCATGTTACAGCAGGACTGTGCAAGCCATGCTGAAGGGTTTAGGAAGTACCAGAAGTATGTTAGCAGCACACAGCCCTGCCACGGCTGCACATTCTAAATCAGTGCTATCGGTAAGACAAAGTGGCTAGTGGCTGACCATGACATATTGCAACAGTATGTACAGAATAGTATAGAAGAACACATGGCAGTAAATGGGCTCATTCGAAGGGGTTACGTGGTATTTAAGACCTAGACAATGGCTATGTGAATGAGGTGTTGTGTTCTCAAGATGTATGTAATAATGTAAGTGTTACATACAGATTAACAAATGTATGGCCAAACAGACACCCCCATATGTCCCCAGAATCTAATACTCTCAATGGCTTCTGCTAAATCATGTTTATACCGAGTTTCATCACAACTGGTTATGCGGTTTCCAGAAATATAGGAACATGTAAAGTGTGCCTTACATAGGGAAAGATATATCATAACATGTTTTTTAAGCCACCACCAAATGTGTAATTTCACTAAATAATAATAATATACCGGTACTTCATTTGAAAGCTTAGTTGTGGATGTGTAACAACTGAGAAGGCAGTTTCATGGACAGAGCTTTTTATTATAAGAATGTTCTGACTTTCCTTTAACCTGATTGGTCAATATGACGGTCCTTAAACTCTGGTAAAGGACCTTAATTGTTATCATTCAAACTATGTTTCATCTATGTTCCAAATCAATACAGTATTAATTTATGTATTAATTTATGTATTTTATCTGTTAATACTTGATGAAAGAAAATCTCTGTTCTAGCGCAAGCCATCTGAATGTTGTCTTTCAATGTTGATTAAAGTCTGCTTCCTCGCGGTCTTATACGCTCAAGCTATCAATTTAATTTTAGTATAATAAAGTGAAAATAAAATAGTGTTTACTGTCAGTGGCAACACAGTCACCACAACAGCTGTGAGAAGCCTACGGCATGAGACAGCCCTTACCAGACGGTAAAGCCCTCTTCTTCAGGTTCTAGTGCTTAATTAAGCCCCACCCAGCTGCACTCTATGGCTGCAATATCTTCCAGTGTGCTGCCTGACAACAAGAAGTGTTTCTTCAGCAGTGTCTGCGGGAACAGTACAGTCCCCTCTTTGAGAAGCACGTCTGTGAAATCAGGTTTAATCTGATGTTTATTACAATCAGACTTTCACCTTGCAAGACTGTGGTGCCTGTCACTATCCACAGCAGGAACAGCACTAAAACGAACCAACTTTTAACTCCAGCAGGAAGAAATATAATCCCCTCAGTCCAAGGAGAACCGAAACAGCGTTCTGTAGCAGCATCCAGGTGTGATCTTTACCGACACGCCCCCTTGTTAAAGCAGAGCTTTGGTGACGTGAAACCCAGCCCGCCAGAGGTAACTGGCAGTGATTTTAGCCTGTAGTGCAACCTAGTCCCCTTAAACAAATGTGATTGATCAGACCATTCATCTGTCAATTCCAAACCCGAACAAAATAGGAGGAGTTGGACCCTAAACAGCTGCCCAACCTCACTACCTCACGTTGTGTGCAGATGTATGGATTCCATCAGTACATGGAACATAAAACTCTAGGCTTATGAAAATGGCATCTGGCAATTGTAACTACATGTCAGAGTATTGCAACTGCAGACACGCAAGCCAGAACATTATGCAACAGCTTAATATGCAACTAACTGTAATGTTGACCCAGTATCGTCAGTATGTTGACTAATGTTGACTAATATTGTCAGTCAGCCCTCACGGAGGTGAGACCAAACCGATCAGCCTTCAAGGCTGGGAAGCAAGTGTTACATCTGAGAAGACTAGAAATCATCCCAACTAACAAGGAACGCCTATGCTTTGGTAGATCAGCACGGCCGCCCTCCGAGACAGAGCCCCGCGAGGCGACAGTAAATCTGAAAGAGAAAATACAATGAACATGCAAAGGGGTCTGAGAGGAACACTGGCATAGATGAAAGCAAGTGGTTTGTAAAGAATACAGGCTTTCCCCCAGGCTCAGGGAGAGCATGTATGCTGGCCCCAGGGGGAACGATAGAAAATGGGAATTTGAGGAAAGTGCAGGGTTACCCCCTGGTTCAGAGAGAGCATGTATGCTGGCCCCAGGGGGAACGATAGAAAAAGAGAATTTGAGGAAAGTGCAGGGTTACCCCCTGGTTCAGGGTTGAGGCCAGCTCGGCTGGGCCTAAGGTTGGGAAGGGACAGTCACTCGCCCCCAGAGGGAGACTGTTGCAGAGGCGGCGTTGTGTTTTGGAAGAAGGCGGGGAGGAAGGTAAAAAAATGAAAAAACAGACAGAGAATGAGTGTTCGACCCAGGGCTTACATAGGGAGGTTAATTAATTGATAGATTGCTTGGTTAACTAAGGAGAAACCCCTGCACCTGACCCCTGAACAACACCCAATGGTTAAAATTCAAAATACACATTCCTGCAACAAGTGGAGGCATTCTCTAATAAATATCATCTCTGCCACAGTAAAAGGTGAAATATATAAAATCAATAAATAATAATGAAGGATCCCATCTGTGTTAACACCTTGCAATGTAATATGTCTGCTTCTGGTGAGGGCAATATAACTTATATGTATGGGCGGTGTGAGATGCCTTTAGGAGTATATTTCTGACTTAACAAATGCAGTACATAACCAGCAAGCCTTATGACTATAAATTACAAGCACAGCGCAGGGCTGAAATGCATGCACACCTCATTGTGAAATTAATAGCCTATATACAGAAATACATAAACATAATGAAATTCTTACAAAGTGTCATATGCTCTTGAAATACACAGAAAATAACATATTATTATGGATATTTGCAGCTATTTTCCACCTTGCCACTGACTTCATTCACTGTAAATGTCAGAAAGAAAGCTTACATTTGTGTCTGTACTTTTTGTTAGAGTTATTTGTGTGGCCAAAAATATGTTAAATCATTTCAAGAAACACAGGACATGTATTGGGGGGGTATTATTGTAAGTCGATTGTAAGTCGCCCTGGATAAGGGCGTCTGCTAAGAAATAAATAATAATAATAATAATAATAATAATAATAATAATAATAATAATAATAATAATAATAATAATGGGATCTGTGTCATATGAACTCAAGGAAGAACCAGTTATTAAGCCAATTAAGTTTTCAACAATTGTGTCCTGAATCATAAGGTGTTTATTGTGTCTGTATGCCTACTGCATATCACGAGTGAAATATGTAATCCAAAGGGATTCATAAAAAGCCCTGTTTGTGCTGGAGTGATGTGTGCACTGCATTGAATTGAAAAAAAAATAAAAACTTCTTGTCTCTGACTTTAACATATCTTTTGTAAAACTTGAGCATGCTACCTGATGCAGAGTTTACAGAGAACTTGCTTTCATAAAATAAATAATTAGAAAAAAGTTTTTAGATTTCTGTAACACATTGACCATTCTGTTATAGAGGAAGCGCCAGAAATACAGCCCTTCTTTATGATTCGTGCTATGCCATTGCTGCTGCCCGTTGCAGTCAGAAAGACCTATTGTCTTGCCATTGAGGATCATGGACTGGGCTGCAGTCTATTGCCTTTCTCAAGACCTCTTAAACCTGTGTAAAATGTATCAGTTTGTGTTTGTGGGACAGATGTGTTAACAAGCATTTAGAGACATGTATTGGATCCCACATGAAATCGAAAGCAGTGTCTAGAGATGCATTTACGTTCCACCGTAACAAAAGCACTTTGCAGCTTTATTGATGGTATGCAAACGATGCACTTCTAATACAGAGAGCCCTGGTGGAAGTGGACAGAGGTGTCAGGGGGAGCACTCTGGAGGGGCTAAGGTGAAACAGAGAGCCCTGGTGGAAGTGGTCAGAGGTGTCAGGGGGAGCACTCTGGAGGGGTTGAAGGTGAAACAGAGAGCCCTGGTGGAAATGGTCAGAGGTGTCAGGGGGAGCACTCTGGAGAGGCTGAAGGTGAAACAGAGAGCCCTGGTAGAAGTGGTCAGAGGTGTCAGAGGGAGCACTGTGGAGGGGCTGAAAGTGAAACTCAAGATTGATTCCTTAATGAGCTGCTCTCAGTCAAAAGCACAAAAGTCACAAGTTACAAACCTTAAAAGGGCACAACGGCACTTTTATTAGAAAACAAAAAGACTATGTTGCCATTATGGAAAAGAAAAGATCTAAAATGAAAAATTACCTATATGGTAACAATATCCTGGGAGACAGTCAGCATGGTTTTAGGAAAGGGAGATCATGTCTAACTAATCTGCTTGATTTTTTTGAGGATGCAACACTGACAATGGATAATTGCAAAGCATACGACATGGTTTATTTAGATTTCCAGAAAGCTTTTGACAAAGTCCCGCATAAAAGATTAATTCTCAAATTGAACGCAGTAGGGATTCAAGGAAATGCATGCACATGGATTAGGGAATGGTTAACATGTAGAAAACAGAAAGTACTGATTAGAGGAGAAACCTCAAAATGGAGCGAGGTAACCAGTGGTGTACCACAGGGATCAGTATTAGGTCATCTGCTATTCCTAATCTACATTAATGATTTAGATTCTGGTATAGTAAGCAAACTTGTTACATTTGCAGACGACACAAAAATAGGAGGAGTGGCAAACACTGTTGCAGCAGCAAAGGTCATTCAAAATGATCTAGACAGCATTCAGAACTGGGCAGAAACATGGCAAATGACATTTAATAGAGAAAAGTGTAAAGTATTGCACGCAGGCAATAAAAATGTGCATTATAAATATCATATGGGAGATACTGAAATTGAAGAAGGGAACTATGAAAAAGACCTAGGAGTTTATGTTGACTCAGAAATGTCTTCATCTAGACAATGTGGGGAAGCTATAAAAAAAGCCAACAAGATGCTCGGATATATTGTGAGAAGTGTTCAAGGGAAGTAATGTTAAAACTTCACAATGCATTAGTAAGACCTCATCTAGAATATTGTGTTCAGTTCTGGTCACCTCGTTACAAAAAGGATACTGCTGCTCTAGAAAGAGTGCAAAGAAGAGCAACCAGAATTATCCTGGGTTTAAAAGGCATGTCGTATGCAGACAGGCCAAAAGAATTGAATCTATTCAGTCTTGAACAAAGAAGACTACGCGGTGATCTGATTCAAACATTCAAAATCCTAAAAGGTATAGACAGTGTCGACCCAGGGGACTTTTTTCACCTGAAAAAAGAAACAAGGACTAGGGGTCACAAATGGAGATTAGATAAAGGGGCATTCAGAACAGAAAATAGGAGGCACTTTTTTACACAGAGAATTGTGAGGGTATGGAACCAACTTCCCAGTAATGTTGTTGAAGCCGACACCCTGGGATCCTTCAAGAAGCTGCTTGATGAGATTCTGGGATCAATAAGCTAATGACAACCAAATGAGCAAAATGGGCTGAATGGCCTCCTCTCGTTTGTAAACTTTCTTATGTTCTTCTTATGTTCTTATTAAATTGTTAGAAAATGCCAGTATTTCAGCTCTGTTTTATGTGCTCCATAACCAATGCAACACAAAAGTCAATTATCACCTCCAAAATGGCTTTTTCCTTAAAAGTGAAGTGTTGCTTTCTCACTTTAAATGAATGTGTTTTTTTTTCCCAGACTTATTTTAGGAAGTGATGATAACTTTACCATGTATTTTTTATGTATGTACGTATATATAAGAAACCAAATCAAACTGACGCAAGCATTTCAGCTTCAACCTTAATAACTACAGTGCCTTGCGAAAGTATTCGGCCCCCTTGAACTTTGCGACCTTTTGCCACATTTCAGGCTTCAAACATAAAGATATGAAACTGTAATTTTTTGTGAAGAATCAACAACAAGTGGGACACAATCATGAAGTGGAACGAAATTTATTGGATATTTCAAACTTTTTTAACAAATAAAAAACTGAAAAATTGGGCGTGCAAAATTATTCAGCCCCTTTACTTTCAATGCAGCAAACTCTCTCCAGAAGTTCAGTGAGGATCTCTGAATGATCCAATGTTGACCTAAATGACTAATGATGATAAATAGAATCCACCTGTGTGTAATCAAGTCTCCGTATAAATGCACCTGCACTGTGATAGTCTCAGAGGTCCGTTTAAAGCGCAGAGAGCATCATGAAGAACAAGGAACACACCAGGCAGGTCCGAGATACTGTTGTGGAGAAGTTTAAAGCCGGATTTGGATACAAAAAGATTTCCCAAGCTTTAAACATCCCAAGGAGCACTGTGCAAGCGATAATATTGAAATGGAAGGAGTATCAGACCACTGCAAATCTACCAAGACCTGGCCGTCCCTCTAAACTTTCAGCTCATACAAGGAGAAGACTGATCAGAGATGCAGCCAAGAGGCCCATGATCACTCTGGATGAACTGCAGAGATCTACAGCTGAGGTGGGAGACTCTGTCCGTAGGACAACAATCAGTCGTATACTGCACAAATCTGGCCTTTATGGAAGAGTGGCAAGAAGAAAGCCATTTCTTAAAGATATCCATAAAAAGTGTCGTTTACAGTTTGCCACAAGCCACCTGGGAGACACACCAAACATGTGGAAGAAGGTGCTCTGGTCAGATGAAACCAAAATCGAACTTTTTGGCAACAATGCAAAACGTTATGTTTGGCGTAAAAGCAACACAGCTCATCACCCTGAACACACCATCCCCACTGTCAAACATGGTGGTGGCAGCATCATGGTTTGGGCCTGCTTTTCTTCAGCAGGGACAGGGAAGATGGTTAAAATTGATGGGAAGATGGATGGAGCCAAATACAGGACCATTCTGGAAGAAAACCTGATGGAGTCTGCAAAAGACCTGAGACTGGGACGGAGATTTGTCTTCCAACAAGACAATGATCCAAAACATAAAGCAAAATCTACAATGGAATGGTTCACAAATAAACATATCCAGGTGTTAGAATGGCCAAGTCAAAGTCCAGACCTGAATCCAATCGAGAATCTGTGGAAAGAACTGAAAACTGCTGTTCACAAATGCTCTCCATCCAACCTCACTGAGCTCGAGCTGTTTTGCAAGGAGGAATGGGCAAAAATTTCAGTCTCTCGATGTGCAAAACTGATAGAGACATACCCCAAGCGACTTACAGCTGTAATCGCAGCAAAAGGTGGCGCTACAAAGTATTAACTTAAGGGGGCTGAATAATTTTGCACGCCCAATTTTTCAGTTTTTTATTTGTTAAAAAAGTTTGAAATATCCAATAAATTTCGTTCCACTTCATGATTGTGTCCCACTTGTTGTTGATTCTTCACAAAAAATTACAGTTTCATATCTTTATGTTTGAAGCCTGAAATGTGGCAAAAGGTCGCAAAGTTCAAGGGGGCCGAATACTTTCGCAAGGCACTGTAAATGGCTAATTGTATTTAAAAATAATGTGTAAAAAACAATGTAATTGTATGTAAAAATAATGTGATATCTTGTAACAATTGTAAGTTGCCCTGAATAAGGGCGTCTGCTAATAAATAAATAATAATAATAATAATAATAATAATAATAATAATAATAATAATAATAATAATAATAATAATAATAATAGGAGTACATCTTAATTGTGCCAACATTATCCTCACAGTGGGTTTTAAAAAGTACCAAGTGCCAGAAAATCAAACAAATGTTTTTGAATATTTTGTTCTGTGTTAATTTACCATAGTTTTTATTTAGAACTAAATCAGCCATCAGTATTGCAATGTCATCTTAAAATGAAATCCTAGCCAAAGTCAATGTTTAATCATGCAATCTATCAGCCAAACTCTTTGTCTGCTTGACTTTGCTTTTACAGTTTGAATTTGTTATATGGTTATTAGTAAGAGATCAGGATTCGGCAGTGCAATTACTGAAAAATACAATGCAGACAAAAGTTAAGACAATCGCTCCAGAATATCTGAAATTGCTTAAACAGAAAGCCACATTTTTACTGTGGCTGTATGCAGAACATTCATCAGCCTTGAGGGAGTGAGCCACAAGCATCATGCAACAAGCAGCATGAGAAGAATACATACTGATACTGACACAACCTTTTAGACACCTTGCAGCCACGGATTTTGAAACAAACCTTTCCTCAATATGCCCTTTGCCAAATAGAAACAGGGGCTGAGAGACAGGGCAAAACATCCCACAGTAAAAAAAAAGTAACAGAATTATAATTAGGGCTTCTGTTTTTTTTATCAATTTCCTTTTCTGGTGCTTATTTTGAGCTATTTTCGAATTTTATATGAATCATTTTTTTTTTTTTTTTCAGGGCTTTCGCTTTTTATACACTGTATGAAATGATTGTTTTCGGTTACTTTCCAAAATGCTTGGATGTTTTTTTCGGTCACAATATGTATAGTAACTGGACAGAACTTGCACACTTAAGTTGTATCTTCTTTCCTTTGCTGTCTTCCACAATGAAATCCTTCAGGCACATTCTTCTGGCATTTTTTTTACATTTCGCAACATTTTGCAATTCTGTTTTAAATTTTCCCTATCTAACTGTAATATAGCTTTAACTCCCACGAACAAGCCTTCTAATTGTAATCTCATTTTAAATCTCACAAGCAGAGTCTCCAATAGAAATGTAGAAGGTCGAGATTGAATCATTAACATCAGGACTCTTTCAAACCCAACACTGCCATCACCAGCAGGTCCAGATTGAATCGTTTACATCAGGACTCTTTCAAACCTGACACTGCCATCACCAGCAGGTCCAGATTGAATCGTTTACATCGGGACTCTTTCAAACCCGACACTGCCATAACCAGCAATTCGAGATTGAATCGTTTACATCGGGACTCTTTCAAACCTGACACTGCCATCACCAGCAGGTCCAGATTGAATCGTTTACATCGGGACTCTTTCAAACCCGACACTGCCATCACCAGCAGGTCCAGATTGAATCATTTACATCTGGACTCTTTCAAACCCGACACTGCCATCACCAGCAGGTCCAGATTGAATCGTTTACATCGGGACCCTTTCAAACCCGACACTGCCATCACCAGCAGGTCCAGATTGAATCGTTTACATCAGGACTCTTTCAAACCCGACACTGCCATCACCAGCAGGTCCAGATTGAATCGTTTACATCGGGACTCTTTCAAACCCGACACTGCCATCACCAGCAGGTCCAGATTGAATCGTTTACATCGGGACTCTTTCAAACCCGACACTGCCATCACCAGCAGGTCCAGATTGAATCGTTTACATCAGGACTCTTTCAAACCCGACACTGCCATAACCAGCAGGTCCAGATTGAATCGTTTACATCGGGACTCTTTCAAACCCGACACTGCCATAACCAGCAGGTCCAGATTGAATCGTTTACATCGGGACTCTTTCAAACCTGACACTGCCATAACCAGCAGGTCCAGATTGAATCGTTTACATCAGGACTCTTTCAAACCCGACACTGCCATCACCAGCAGGTCCAGATTGAATCGTTTACATCGGGACTCTTTCAAACCCGACACTGCCATCACCAGCAGGTCCAGATTGAATCGTTTACATCGGGACTCTTTCAAACCCGACACTGCCATAACCAGCAGGTCCAGATTGAATCGTTTACATCGGGACTCTTTCAAACCCGACACTGCCATAACCAGCAGGTCCAGATTGAATCGTTTACATCGGGACTCTTTCAAACCCGACACTGCCATCACCAGCAGGTCCAGATTGAATCGTTTACATCAGGACTCTTTCAAACCTGACACTGCCATCACCAGCAGGTCCAGATTGAATCATTTACATCGGGACTCTTTCAAACCTGACACTGCCATCACCAGCAGGTCCAGATTGAATCGTTTACATCAGGACTCTTTCAAACCCGACACTGCCATCACCAGCAGGTCCAGATTGAATCGTTTACATCGGGACTCTTTCAAACCCGACACTGCCATCACCAGCAGGTCCAGATTGAATCGTTTACATCAGGACTCTTTCAAATCCGACACTGCCATCACCAGCAGGTCCAGATTGAATCGTTTAAATCCGGACTCTGTCAGTCAGCCAGCCCCGGTTGGGATTGCTGGCTGTGTCCTCAGTTGCAGATTGGATTGTAGACTGCAAATGGAGCTGGCTGCAGCCCCAGTTGGATTAGACTGTGTTTTACAGACTGGTTTCACGGTGCAGATGGAACCGGCTGCAGCCCCAGTTTGCTGTTGGATGAGATTGTGTTTCACAGACTGGTTTCACAGTGCAGATGGAGATAGGTTGAATGGAAAAATAACCGATACAATGTGATTGTGTTTAAGAAGAGAAGTACAGGCACATTCAGGGGGCTCTCGTAATCACACGCTAGCTGAAAGGGATTGTCTGAAACCCCACAGGGAGGTACAGTGTGGGTGGAGCTGATGTGCCGCAGCAGCAGTTTTAATGCAGGTGCAAAGGTAAGTATGTGAGGTAGTAATGTCCACATGGAAAATATTTGTGTTAAATTGGCAGTTTATTAGATTATAGCCAAATCTGAAACATCTATACAAGGCTGTAGTGTACGGTAAACGTTTGGTGCAAAATTCAAGGCAGTCATTGTGTTCACAGTGATCTTGAGGGATAATGGCATTGCTGTGGCGTGTTGCAGAGTAATGCAGTTATTGTGTTCACAGTGATCTTGAGGAATAATGGCATTGCTGTGGCGTGTTGCAGAGTAATGCAGTTATTGTGTTCACAGTGATCTTGAGGGATAATGGCATTGCTGTGGCGTGTTGCAGAGTAATGCAGTTATTGTGTTCACAGTGATCTTGAGGGATAATGGCATTGCTGTGGCGTGTTGCAGAGTAATGAAGTTATTGTGTTCACAGTGATCTTGAGGGATAATGGCATTGGTGTGGCGTGTTGCAGAGTAATGAAGTTATTGTGTTCACAGTGATCTTAAGGGATAATGGCATTGCTGTGGCGTGTTGCAGAGTAATGAAGTTATTTATTTATGTACCTCTGCTTGTCTGAAATGATCACTGTAGTCCACTGAAAGAGTCTCTGTGAAGCATTTCATCAGTAAGCAGAGGTTTGAAAACAGGCATCATTACATTTTCAGCTGTGCTTTATCTGTCGTTTTGTTACTGAGCTATTGTTTTAGTTCACATCGTACACCCTATCAGCACACATTTTGGTTTCGCCATGCTGCTAGGTTGCAGTAGAATGTTGGAAGTGGGGGTTCACATGGATACCTGACCTGCACATGTTTAATTTCCGTTTTTAAATCACCTCGCCACCCAGTGACGGACAGGACCTGACCTCCCCTGAAATGATTAACAACTGCACTGGCATTTGCCACATCATTAATGGATTGCTTTGTGCTTCCTGGGTGTGGGAGAGCACATAATGTCAAGTCTAGCCCAGGGCACAAAAAACAATAATTACAACTCTTAGCAACAGGCCTGGTGACAGGAAAACACTGCAGACGGTTGCCTGGACAATTCAGATTTTAGGGTTTTAATACGGAGCCTATTTATGGCAGATTTATATTGACGAATATACTGTGTTTCTGCATGGCACTGCAGTAAGTTCATAAGGGATATACTGTGTTTCTGCATGGCACTGCAGTAAGAGCATCAGGGATGTACTGTGTTTCTGCATGGCACTGCAGTAAGAGCATCAGGGATGTACTGTGTTTCTGCATGGCACTGCAGTAAGAGCATCAGGGATGTACTGTGTTTCTGCATGGCACTGCAGTAAGAGCATCAGGGATGTACTGTGTTTCTGCATTGCACTGCAGTAAGAGCATCAGGGATGTACTGTGTTTCTGCATGGCACTGCAGTAAGAGCATCAGGGATGTACTGTGTTTCTGCATGGCACTGCAGTAGTCAGAGGGAGTCTTGTCAGCCCCTCCCTATTCCTCCCGACACTGTCTGTGAGAGCAAGCTCAAAGAGAAGAGCGGGGGCTAAAGAATCAAGTCACGTAAAAGATAAATCCCACTCCATCTTTTCATAGGGGTTATAAATAGCCAGCCTATTTTTAGCGACTTCCATTTTCCTTGAAGGATTACAGCTTTTAATGTTTCTATTTCTGTGGCAGCCCTGTTACTCCTGAGAGCTGCAACATCAAAAATTGAACAGAAAATAGACTTCCCAAAGAAATCTTGTAGCCTAATTTTGAAAACCTTACATACAGATTTGCCAGTACTCAACACACTGTAATTCTTTATAGGAACATTTATACCCTGTTAAAGGTACCTAAATATTGCATATTTTCATTCATTTTGAAGTGAATGGCAATCATGTGGTTATGTATGTAGTGTGGCTAGGATCACACTACAGATACCAGGTTCAGTATAATTAAACCTCTACTGATAGTGTATTGGAATTCAAGAGATCTCTTCATCCCTGTGATTGGCTATGACTCATGAGTGGCACCCAATTCAAATAGTATAGGCAGCGATCATGTTCACCCACCTACACTCTTCTTAGCCATGCTTCAGACTCACACAAGCCATGAGATGCTGTAGCACAGCGCTACCAGAATTGTTTGGTGAGCAACCCTTCTGGATTATTAATACACACTGACTACACTATTGAGCGAGCTCATTTATAATGTATGCTCAATGTGGCTTGTTCTGTTACAGTCACAATCAGAAAAACAAAAACATTTACTGGCTTTAATCGTAGCGCAACACTTGCTTGCTGCAATCAAATGGGTTTCGTTGCAGTGCAATATAAAGTGATGCTGACTCCTGCTTCAGGTGGTTCCATTACTCTGCTGTCTGGGACTATAACAAACAATAGATCCTTTCACACTGATGCATTCAGTACTTGAGGTAGAGGCTACATTGTTCTTTGAGGGTTCTGAATAAAGACAGGGTGGGGAGTGTCACACCCAACTGAACAGAGGGTGGGGAGTGTCTCACCTAACTGAACAGAGGGTGGAGAGTGTCACACCCAACTGAACAGAGGGTGGGGAGGGTCACACCCAACTGAACAGAGGGTGGGGAGTGTCACAACCAACTGAACAGAGGGTGGGGAGTGTCACACCCAACTGAACAGAGGGTGGGGAGTGTCACACTCAACTGAACAGAGGGTGGGGAGGGTCACACCCAACTGAACAGAGGGTGGGGAGTGTCACACTCAACTGAACAGAGGGTGGGGAGGGTCACACCCAACTGAACAGCTTCTAAAGATGAACTCTGAGAACAGGCCGGGACTGAAGCCTGACATCCTGACATAGGTCCCAAGTTTCATCAACTGGAATGCAGGTCCAGTGGGGGGGTTCGTGGTTGCATGCAGGCAATAAAAATGTGCATTATAAATATCATATGGGAGATACTGAAATTGAAGAAGGGAACTATGAAAAAGACCTAGGAGTTTATGTTGACTCAGAAATGTCTTCATCTAGACAATGTGGGGAAGCTATAAAAAAGGCTAACAAGATGCTTGGATATATTGTGAGAAGTGTTGAATTTAAATCAAGGGAAGTAATGTTAAAACTTTACAATGCATTAGTAAGACCTCACCTAGAATATTGTGTTCAGTTCTGGTCACCTTGTTACAAAAAGGATACTGCTGCTCTAGAAAGAGTGCAAAGAAGAGCAACCAGAATTATCCCCGGTTTAAAAGGCATGTTGTATGCAGCCAGGCAAAAATAATTGAATCTATTCAGTCTTGAACAAAGAAGACTACGCGGCGATCTGATTCAATCATTCAAAATCCTAAAAAGTATAGACAATGTCGACCCAGGGGACTTTTTTGACCTGAAAAAAGAAACAAGGACCAGGGGCCACAAATGGAGATTAGATAAAGGGGCATTCAGAACAGAAAATAGGAGGCATTTTTTTACACAGAGAATTGTGAGGGTCTGGAACCAACTCCCCAGTAATGTTGTTGAAGCTGACACCCTGGGATCCCTCAAGAAGCTGCTTGATGAGATTCTGGGATCAATAAGCTAATAACGACCAAACAAGCAAGATGGGCTGAATGGCCTCCTCTCGTTTGGAAACTTTCTTATGTTCTTATGTACCCTCCTTCCTCAAAAACATTTTGGACAATGATTAATCTGACCTAAATTATTAATCAATAAAAGAAGAAGAAATCAACAACATTGGTTATTTTAAAATGATACAATTTGCAACTAATTAGGAACCCATCAATGAATGGAGTGTACATACAAACTTAAACTAGAAATGAAGAGTTTGGGGGGTCATCTTTGATTCTGATATCACTTGAGACATATTCGGGAAGTTACTAAAGTATCTTTTTACCATTTGAGAAATATAGCCAAACTTAGACCAATTATTATTATTATTATTATTATTATTATTATTATTATTATTATTATTATTATTATTATTATTATTATTTATTTATTTATTTATTTATTTATTTATTTAATTATTTCTTAGCAGACACCCTTATCCAGGGCGACTTACAGTCATAAACAAAAATACATTTCAAGAAGTACAAGTAATAATACAATTAAGAGCAAGATAAATACAATGACTTTGGTTCTAGCAAGTACAAGTATGACAAAATACGATTCAATAACGGAGCAGATAACAGTGTCAGTGATAGTTACATCAGGATATAATTAAATACAAAATACTACAGATTAAATAACACTTGACAGATTACAGTACTCTAAAGTACAGGATTAAATGCAGTAAAATAGGGGGCAGATAAGAGCAAGTAAAGCGCATTTAAGGAAGAGTGATAAGTGTCCAGAGGGAAAAAAATATATTATTTCCATATCTGATGCCGAGAGACTAATGTATGCCTTTGTTTCACCTAGAATTGATTATTGTAATGCACTTTTTTCTGGTGTCCCAAAACTTGTGGTATCCCGTTTGCAGCTTGTTCAGAATACTGCCGCTAGAATTCTGACTAAAACCAGGAAAAATGAACATATTACCCCTGTTTTGGCCTTTTTACATTGGCTCCCTGTGCAGTACAGAATTAATTTTAAGATTTTGCTGTTAACCTACAAGGCCCTGAATGGATTAGGGTCAACAAAAGCAACACGGGAGGTGTTCCGAAATTATGGAATGCTCTGCCTTCATTTGTCAGGGAAGCTGGGACCATTACAATTTTCAAGTCAAGATTAAAAATGGACTTTTATAAAATGTTTTTTTATCTTAGTGGGTTTTAATGTAACTTTAAAATTGCTGCTTTTGTATTATTATGTGTATTCTTTAAATGGTCTGACTGTGGCAGTTGTATGTGTGACATGCTATACAAATGTACTGTGGTTTGTTCTTTTTTTCTGCTATGTACTGTACAGTGCTTTGAAATACTTTTGTATAAAAAGCGCTATATAAATGCAATAAATTAAATAAATCATATGTTGCTAATTGCTCTCACACCTACGTTTGTACAGTTGTGGTGGGGCTGCGGGTTGTACAGTGACTGTCGCGGGTTGTACAGTGACTGTCGCGGGCTGTACAGTGACTGTCGCGGGTTGTACAGTGACTGTCACGGTTGCTGCGGGTTGTACAGTGACTGTTGCGGGTTGTACAGTGACTGTCACGGGGCTGTGAGTTGTACAGTGACTGACGCGGGGCTGCGGGTTGTACAGTGACTGTTGCGGGTTGTACAGTGACTGTCACGGGGCTGTGAGTTGTACAGTGACTGACGCGGGGCTGCGGGTTGTACAGTGACTGTCACGGGGCTGTGAGTTGTACAGTGACTGTCGCGGTTGCTGCGGGTTGTACAGTGATTGTTGCCGGTTGTACAGTGACTGTTGCCGGTTGTACAGTGACTGTCACAGGTTGTACAGTGACTGTCGTGAGGCTGTGAGTTGTACAGTGACTGTCACGGGGCTGTGAGTTGTACAGTGACTATCGCGGGGCTGCGGGTTGTACAGTGACTGTCGCGGGTTGTACACTGACTGTTGCGGGGCTGTGAGTTGTACAGTGACTGTCACAGGTTGTACAGTGACTGTCGCGAGGCTGTGAGTTGTACAGTGACTGTCACGGGGCTGTGAGTTGTACAGTGACTGTCGCGGGGCTGCAGGTTGTACAGTGACTGTCACAGGTTGTACAGTGACTGTCGCTAGGCTGTGAGTTGTACAGTGACTGTCACGGGTTGTACAGTGACTGTTGCGGGGCTGTGAGTTGTACAGTGACTGTCACAGGTTGTACAGTGACTGTCGCGAGGCTGTGAGTTGTACAGTGACTGTCACGGGTTGTACAGTGACTGTCACGGGGCTGTGAGTTGTACAGTGACTGTCACAGGGCTGCAGGTTGTACAGTGACTGTTGCAGGTTGTTTTAGTATCCTGAAGCTCTAACATGCATTTATATGTTATGTTTAAACTGTGATCTTAAAATGTTAAAATATTGAATTTGCATAAAATGAAAGCATGCTTTAGTTTAGTTTCACTGCAGTAGTTTTTTGTCTTTAAATGTCTTTCCTTTTCTGCAGCAGCTGTCATGTAAATGATCTAAAATGGAGATGCACCCAGCTTTAGTATTCATAAAAGGCCAACACAATTGTAGTACTTCATTTATTTGGTTCTAGTTTTATAAAAATCAGCAGCTTTTTTTCTCCTTCAAAAAAATAGGAGTTTATTAAAGACTGAAGTAAACCCTTTGAAAACATATCCCTTACAGTGTTATGCCATGGTGAAAGCATAGCCAAGTGTAGTAAAGCACCCTGAAAGCATGGTAAAGAAGCATGGTGAAAACTGTGGTCAACGGTGAACCACAGAAAAGGTGTAAACACAGATCTGCCCACATGAATGAATACAAGTAGTGATGGCTCAGAGCTCTGTGTCCAGCTGCAGTCATTCCCTTGAGTCTGCTTAAACATTTTCTAAACAAACATGAGCTCTCAAATTGCATTCACTCCACTCAGGCTGACACACACATTTCAGTCCCCTGCAACATAAAACTCTGACTAATGTGAGCATATATTTCCATAAGCATGTTTGCATTATTGTAAATCTTTGGGATAGCCAGCAGTCTCTTCTCACAGTTAAACATGTTCTCGCCCCCCAGAGCCTGTTTCTGCCCACTTCATTTGTTTTTCTCTCACAAGGCGGATTCTGAGTTCAATTACATGGATAATGGAAGTGCGGACTAATCTTTATGACAAACTGCTGCTAAAAATAGGAATCGGAGCTGTGAAAATGTGACAGAGGTGTGACAAATAGCAAAGCAGAATTCCAAACAAAGATGAGCAAACAAAAAAAATACAACCAGAGAAAGCCATTATCATTAGCATTTTGTAGCTGTGTCGTAAATGCTTTTAGTAGACGCTTGTTAAAGAATCGGCAGGGAAAGATTTTTCTTCATCAGACAGTAAGTGAGCAGGCTTCAGTTGTATAGAAATATTGTTTTGCTTACTTCCTGCTTGGGGCAGGGAGTCAAAGTTAGTGTTGCGTCTCAACCTCGAGGGTTACATTTGTCCCCACCTCTTCAATGTCTCCTTTCCTGTCATTACCAACCAACTACTTCCGAGTTCAGTTTGCTAACCTCAAGGCTGTGGGCTCCAGCTCGGTCTCTGAGGATGAGGAGGGTTTAGTACAGAGTTCAGTCTGCTAACCTCAAGGCTATGGGCTCTGGCTTGGTCTCTGAGGATGAGGAGGGTTTGGTACAGAGTTCAGTTTGCTAACCTCAAGGCTATAGGCTCTGGCTCGGTCTCTGAGGATGAGGAGGGTTTAGTAATGAGTTCAGTTTGCTAACCTCAAGGCTATGGGATCCAGCTCAGTCTCTGAGGATGAGGAGGGTTTGGTACAGAGTTCAGTCTGCTAACCTCAAGGCTATGAGCTCTGGCTCAGTCTCTGAGGATGAGGAGGGTTTGGGACAAAGGGAGGGTGGCAAAGAACGTCTGAGTAGCTCAGGCAGTCTCACACCGTGTTGGCTGTATCCAGTTTAGGCTCAATCAAGCTGAATTACACAGTGTCTACAGAAGAGGTTTGTTACTACACTGTGGGTTACAAAACCAGAAAACGTTAATGTTTGATCTGGCACATCTACTGTTACACAAACCCATTCTTACCCTTAGGTAACCTTTACATACTACCCACCACTAACTTCATGTGACTTCTTTAAGTATGCATCTTTGTATATTCTTTTCAATGTCTGATGGAACAGAATTGCATTATTCTGCATGGGCATCAGTTTCAACAGTAGAAAATCACACAGAGTCGGCAGGCCCATCTTGGTCCTGTGCCCAACGATATCCAGGTATAAAATGGCTTGCCAGTTCTTACAATACTGGCAACCCAATCGAAATCACTTCCATGGGAACTGAAGAGCGTATCAGAATGGAAACCTGAAGACATGTTCAGTTCAATAGCAAAGCAGCAGGCTTGCAGTGAAAGCTGCTCCAGAGACCGCAGTTCAGAGTTTGAGATCAACAGCATCTCTCTTCAGACACACACATCATTAACTTCCATCCTGAGGGTCCTGACAATATTTCTTCCTTTTAATTTGCTCAGCGAGGTTCAGCTATATACCCTGGATTTACCAGCAATTGTTTTATGACAAGGAAAATGCTCATGACGAAGCCCTTAACCTTCACATACAGTATTTGTCCCTCCCTTACTGCTTACTCATAATAAGGTGCATCATTCATCAAGCCTGTAATGGATGTGCTGACTGTAAATAGCTGTAACTGTGGCATTAACCTCTGTGCTCGCTATTCTATTTTGTGCACCTTATTTATCATCAGAATTGGCATGAAGGGTTGAAAAGAGTCTGGCTGCGGCAGTGAAAACCAGAGCCTAGCCCTAGTGAGTAACACTGAGTAATGCTGGCCAGCTCCTCCTCTTGAACAGTACTGTGCACCGTTAATATACACTGCGACGGCACCATCACACCAGACTACTTGTTAACTTCCCCTGCCTACCATTTCAGTCCTGGGCCTCTCTCAAGCACAGGCTGGCAATGGTGCTGAATTGTGGGGTAGTTTTGAGATGTGGTCCCCTGGGACCACCATACTGACCTCACTTGTAGATTCGAATCGAGGCCTTCAGAGGTTACAAATGTAAGGCTGAAAAACGGTCTCATCCCCCCCGCATAGCACCCTTTCATTATATAATCCGGCCCAAGATTTACAAGCACCACATTCCCTTTTCACCTTTTATTCGAAGAACAGTCCACCCTATAGACGGCCTCTCATCTTATTGTTTAATTGGTGGTAGAATTACATCCCTTATACCAGCACACTGGACCATGTGTCAATATCTGTATATAAGGGGCACCTTCAAAATAGATGATTGTGCTTAAAGATTCCTGATTGTAGTGCACATAAGACAGCAAAACTACATTTAAAAAGGAATATGGCTATGAAGCACTGTGGCAAAGTGCCCCGCCCCTGTGTGCATTTGTGTGATCTGTGTTTGTATGTATGCGTGCGTATGTTAATGTTGGTGTATAGTCGTTGGTACACGGGATATAAACGGGTCTGTGTTTCACGTGTGATTTAAAAAGGTAGATTTGTATTTAGGCACGAGGAGAGCACAAATCACTTCACGTGCTGATTAAATGTAATATGTGAGCACGGGGTTGCACAGAATTAATTCACGTGCTGGGATTCAAGTGAATAATTAATTAGTAATTGAATCCCAGCACAACAGTATAAATAGGCACATTTTTAGGCAGTCAGGGTTGGGTGTTCGGAAGAGGAGAACGGGTGAGAGAGAGAGGAGTAATTAAGAGAAGTAAAGTAAAGATAAGTTTGTTTGTACTCACCGTGTCTGTTTGTCTGTCCGTGCACCGTTTGTTTAGTGTTAGTCGTTTTGTATGTCTCTTTATTTTGGCTATAGTGCCGTGTCCCGTGTTTTTGTGCTGTTTAAACCTTTTATTTTGTTAATAAACGCTGAGTGCAGCCATTGCACTCAGCTCATCATCACCACCGTCTCTGTCTGTATTCCTTCCTGCTTCTGGTCTGACGCCACCCACTCTGGCCGTCTTTGTGACACGTGGTGTCATCGTGGGATAGCCGCGCCTCCAAGCGTCAGACCAGGAGGGGTCTGGATTTAAAAAAAAAAAAAAAAAAAAAAAAAAAAAAAGAGGCAATGGCAGAAGACGCCATCAAACTGCGGGGCTGGTTCCTGGAGAATGCTGGGCTGGAGGCCCAGTCTCTGCCCATGGTCGTCCGGGCTCTGTGGATGATGGACTGTGAGAGATGGGAGGCCTATCAGGAGGAACACACCCCAAACACCTTGGAGGAAGGTGTGGAGTTTCTCCTCAGCTACCTGGAGGCAACCATAAATGGAACAGCAGCCCAGGTAGCAGGACCACCAGCAGAGGAGTACCTGCTGTCCCCATCTCCACCAGCAGAGGGTGAGTACCTGCTGTCCCCATCTCCACCAGCAGAGGGTGAATGCCTGCTGGTTTTGCCTCCACAGCCCGAGCGGGAGGAGCCTGAGCGTCCACAGCCCGAGCGGGAGGAGCCTGAGCGTCCACAGCCCAAATGGGAGGAGCCTGAGCGTCCACAGCCCAAACGGGAGGAGCCTGAGCGTCCACAGCCCAAGCGGAAGGAGCCCGAACGTCCTACGCCTGAGTGGGAGGAGCCCGAACGTCCTACGCCTGAGTGGGAGGAGCCCGAACGTCCTACGCCTGAGTGGGAGGAGCCCGAACGTCCTACGCCTGAGTGGGAGGAGCCCGAACGTCCTACGCCTGAGTGGGAGGAGCCCGAACGTCCTACGCCTGAGTGGGAGGAGCCCGAACGTCCTACGCCTGAGTGGGAGGAGCCCGAACGTCCTACGCCTGAGTGGGAGGAGCCCGAACGTCCTACGCCTGAGTGGGAGGAGCCCGAACGTCCACAGCCCAAGAGGGGGGAGTCGGTGCGTCCACAGCCCAAAAGGGAGGAGTCGGTGCGTCCACAGCCCAAAAGGGAGGAGTCGGTGCGTCCACAGCCCAAAAGGGAGGAGTCGGTGCGTCCACAGCCCAAAAGGGAGGAGTCGGTGCGTCCACAGCCCAAAGGGAGGCAAGTCGGGGCTTCCACAGCTCTGGGACCCAAGCCACCAGCAGAGGGGAAATGCCTGCTGGTTCAGCCCCAAGAGCCGGAAGGGGAGGGGTTACAGGCTCAACCCCCTGAAAATTTTTGGGGGGGAGAAGGGCAGGATGCTGGTGTCCCCCAGCAGCCTCTCGCTATGCTGCTGAAGGCAGCACGGCGTGCACATGCCCAGCCGCCACAGCAGAGGGAGCCAGCACCGCCAGGAGCAGAGGAGCTGGAGCTGCCTCTGCCTCCACCACCTCCAGGAGCAGAGGAGCAGGAGCTGCCTCTGCCTCCGCCACCACCACCGCAAGGAGCAGAGGAGCAGGAGCTGCCTCTGCCTCCGCCACCACCACCGCAAGGAGCAGAGGAGCAGGAGCTGCCTCTGCCTCCGCCACCACCACCGCAAGGAGCAGAGGAGCAGGAGCTGCCTCTGCCTCCACCACCGCCCGGAGCAGAGGAGCAGGAGCTGCCTCTGCCTCCGCCACCACCACCGCAAGGAGCAGAGGAGCAGGAGCTGCCTCTGCCTCCACCACCGCCCGGAGCAGAGGAGCAGGAGCTGCCTCTGCTGCCCGTACCTCCGCAGGGAGTACGGTGGCCGGAGCCCCAGAAAGGGGAGCTGCCGGCCACGAAGGGGGAGGAGGTCTGGAGACCACCAACCCCAGCAGCAGTTTCGCTGCCGGAGATCGTGGGGGAGGTCCGGAGACCTGCTCCCACTGCAGCTTTTTCGCTGCAGGAGTTCTTGTGGCCGGAGCCCCACAGGAGGGAGCTGCCGGCTACGAAGAAGGGGGAGGTCGGGGGACCACCTGCCCCCGCAGCTTTTTCGCTGCAGGACGGGACCAACAGGCTGTCAGCCGTGCCACTACCGGCAGGGGTGCTGACAGCATTGCCAGCCAAGGGCCCACTGAAGCCTCCCTTCCCAGCCCGAGACTTTGTTCTGGACTGCTGGGTTTTTAAGGGGGGAGGTGGCCGTTGAGGCCATGTGTGCTGCGCACAAGGGGGGGTATATGTGGCAAAGTGCCCCGCCCCTGTGTGCATTTGTGTGATCTGTGTTTGTATGTATGCGTGCGTATGTTAATGTTGGTGTATAGTCGTTGGTACACGGGATATAAACGGGTCTGTGTTTCACGTGTGATTTAAAAAGGTAGATTTGTATTTAGGCACGAGGAGAGCACAAATCACTTCACGTGCTGATTAAATGTAATATGTGAGCACGGGGTTGCACAGAATTAATTCACGTGCTGGGATTCAAGTGAATAATTAATTAGTAATTGAATCCCAGCACAACAGTATAAATAGGCACATTTTTAGGCAGTCAGGGTTGGGTGTTCGGAAGAGGAGAACGGGTGAGAGAGAGAGGAGTAATTAAGAGAAGTAAAGTAAAGATAAGTTTGTTTGTACTCACCGTGTCTGTTTGTCTGTCCGTGCACCGTTTGTTTAGTGTTAGTCGTTTTGTATGTCTCTTTATTTTGGCTATAGTGCCGTGTCCCGTGTTTTTGTGCTGTTTAAACCTTTTATTTTGTTAATAAACGCTGAGTGCAGCCATTGCACTCAGCTCATCATCACCACCGTCTCTGTCTGTATTCCTTCCTGCTTCTGGTCTGACGCCACCCACTCTGGCCGTCTTTGTGACAAGCACATAAAACTATTTTTCAAACCGTATTACTTTAAGAACTGGATTTGAATTATTTAACTCAGTCTGCTGCGGCAGGGAAAGACAATGCATCCCCTCACTCTCAAGGTGAATATCTCCCCTCTCCACTGTTAGGCTCTTAATGGGACTCCAGAGCCAAAGGCAAATTGTAGCTTGGGTTTCATACTGCAGGTTTGTTATGGAAGAGCTGTGTTAGGAAATGAAGAACCACCACCAGGAGAGTCTTGACGTAGCCCACACAAGACACAATTTAATAGTCAAGAAATTGAGAAGTACTTTTTTTTAACCCAGAATAATTGATTAACGTGCCTGACTGTCTGGTATTGTATAAGAATGAACAGGTTCCTGCTTTGATAAGGTACCATAAACATCAACTGATGACAGGGTGTTTAAAGTGTAACCGTTTAAACACTGGCCAAGTGGAAAACAATTGCTTCCAAACATGCCCAATATGTTAGCGTTCGCATGCCCTATAGAGAGTGGGGATTCCAAACAAATCTTTGAGTGTACATTTACAAAGCACTGATTCAGAGTCCCTTATAGAGAGGAGGAGGGGGTTCCACAGCTTGGTAGCTTACGGAGACAACAGCGGGAAGAAATACACTTCCTGGGTTACTTAAGAGGAGATCAAAGGGTGGGGTCAGGATAAGGGACTTTCTGGAGAAACAAACACATGTGAAACCAATCAACATGGGGAAGCACTTTCCAATTGTATTAAACTAATGCTACATTACTTGTCTATGCAACTTATGTTTTAAGCAGACAAATCTGTTTACATAGGAACAATAGCTAATACAGTGCTATGTTAAGTGCTTTCAGTGGGTCCAGCTTCTCCGGTCCAGCACAGAAGAGTTGTTAGCAGTGGTGAGCTCACGGTTTAGCATGGTGCTGTAAATTAAAAAATGGATCTGAGATTTTCTTTAACCTGAAAAATGCGTAAATACAGTATTCTTTTATGTATTTGACGTTTTCCTGCTTGATGAAAGAAAATCTCAGTTCTAATACACACCCTCTGAATGTGTGATTTCATCACAGCATGGCACGGCCATACTGGCGGTCAAAAAGCATAGGCAAAGGCAACTTAACTAAGCGCGGTCATTAAACTTTTCATTTTACAATGCCAGATGTATTGTGCTGTTGGGTGCACCGATTAGAAGAGAACAACTTTGCCCTCCTGTCTGCTGAGCCAGACTGGAGGGCAAAGTGGATTTCAGCCATTAGCAGGGCAGCAAAAACAGATCCACGTAACCCAGTCAAAGACTATGTAGTGGGCACTTCATAAAAGGTTAGTATCAGCAATACATTGGTAGTTAGTTCTGGTTTTACGTTATTATTATTATTATTATTATTATTATTATTATTATTATTATTATTATTATTATTATTATTATTATCAAATATTGACGCAGGTTATATATTTATATCTACTGGTCATTTGAAGTTTGCAACAACAATACGACTACACTTCTACCGTGACTACGACTACTACTAATAATGAGCTTGCTATCTGAATGTGGGGTAGTGAGTGGTGTCCCACAAACACCGTTTAATTTACTGCAAAATAAATGAAATGGTTATTTTGTAAAACAAACAAAAAAAGAAAATGACCATGTACAGCATTTACATTGATAAAGAATATATTGATACTGTCTACAAGTATTTGTTTAGCTTTATGGCCTATGGAGCTATTTTTTTCTTCTGTTTTTTTTTGTTTGTTTGTTTGTTTAAGTTCTACAGGCACAAATTAGCCTACATGAAATGGTAACAAATGTATCAACATGTTTCAACAGTTCTTGAGTGTTACAAGATGACGAATGCAGCAACATTCACTGCCACACATAAACTCTGCGCTCATTCTTTCCCATAGGATCTGTTAAAAGCTTCAGTGTTCCTCTGTAGAAGCTGGTGGCACAGCGAGCGAAACATTAGGATTATTGTCTATCAACACAGTTCCGGTGTCGTCTTAATTTGTGGATTTATTTGACTTATCTGTGTCACTGTGTTTTGGAAGAACGATGAGATTCAAGGTATTCAAGGTATATATATATATTTTTTTTTTCTCGTCCTCGTTGTTAAAAGTGGGTGGGCAGGGCCCCCCCCCCCCCCGTTTAAAAAATGTGTGGGCAGTGGCCCGTTGGCCCTCCCCTCTCCGGCGCCTATGGTGCACAGTAGGGTCACAAATTCCAAGTATCTGGCACTTATCATTATATCTTTCTAATGGAGGTGAGAAGTGTGCTCTGTGGTTGCAAATACATTACATTTTGTTGTGGAAGATATCGTTTTTGCATTAGTCACCATGGTTGTTTTGACTGCCAGTATGGCGACGTAGCCTGCTGGGGTCACATGACTGCAAAACTTCTATTGTCTGTCAATGCCAGTGGCAATACAATAAGCCCAACAGGAATAGCAACTAGTCTCCGGTTTGAATAGAAATCAAACAACTCGATGCCCAACTGTAAAAACCTTCTGCATGCGTACGCAGTTCAAGTCTGGCTAAAAAGAACACTTCAATAGAAACAGAATCAGTATACATTCCCAATACCTCTCTACCCATAGAGATGCTGGGAAACAACGCGCCCCATTTTGCACATATTTCAGACTCTCTGTTTAGAAAAGCTTTCAGTAGTCTCTGTGAGTCTTTTAAACACGTCTCTGTGTGTTTGCAACTTTTAAGTGCATCCTACCACCTTGTGATACAGATGTGAGTGTTTCATTTTATATAGTTAATAACTTCTAAATCTCGATCTAGTTTTGTATTTTAAAAATAACGTTTTCCTGGAATACAGTGGGATTTCCAGTGACTGTAAAACACTCCACGTACAGTATAGGTGAGGGGTGTTTTTATTTTATTTCCTAAATGTTTCAACCTTAGTGCTTTGTAAACCTACATTAAAAACTTAGTTTGGAATCCCCCCCTCTCTCTATGGGGGGGCTCTGTTTCAGTGCTTTCTAAATCTACACTAAAGGCTTCATGTTTTTAAATGGCATTTTCTTAAGTGCCATTTTTAGTAAAAGCGCTATAAAAGTGTACATAACGTTGTTTTTGTTTTATTGTAGTGGTGTATGAAACACATAATCCAGGTGAGCAGACAATGCCCAGCTTGACACTCTGTGCTTCTGCTCTGTTGAGTCATCCTGAATTGCCCACCTTGACACACTGGGCCTGATTTTCCACTGTGGGCAAATTGCCCATGTAACAGATGTACAATGCTGAGGGCAATTTGACAGTGATTTGCCCATCGGGGAAAACACAGTCCTCTGTGTTTCTGCTTTGTTGAGTGATCCTGCATTCTGAAAACTCTCAGCTTGCTTGTGTCCTGCTTTTTCAATTAAGGGAATACAAATCTGTGGTTCACCAGCAGCATAAATATTCCAGTCAGCTCGGAGTCTGCCTCTGCATTTAGTTAGTCAGAAAAATCGTTTTATTTTCACTTTAATAAGATTGTAATTTAGAGGCAGTTTTCAGTATGGCAGTCAAGGGTTTTGTAACGCTTATTTGATGGCAGGCCAGGTTGTATAGTCCTCTTTTTTCTTTTTCTTTTTTGAATTGAGATGAAAGCTGACACAAATTTTCTGGCAATAATGGCTGATGTCATTGTAACAGACTCTGATTACTAAGCACTGGGGTAGCTCTTCACAGTCAAATAGTCAACACTGTGTACCGTTTTGACCTGTGTTACACTGAAGTATGGTGAAGGAACCCCACTGGTCTGCATTTCTTATGGTGCTATTCAATAAAACCTGGATAGCAGAAGTGCCTAAACATAACAACGGGCCCTTGATTTAAAACACATTACATACATGCTGTATTAATTTAAAATACATTGCATAGATGCTGTATTCATTTAAAACACATTGCATAGATGCTGTATTCATTTAAAACACATTGCATAGATGCTGTATTCATTTAAAATGCATTGCATAGATGCTGTATTCATTTAAAACACATTGCATAGATGCTGTATTCATTTAAAACACACTGCATAGATGCTGTATTCATTTAAAATGCATTGCATAGAAGCTGTATTCATTTAAAACACATTGCATAGATGCTGTATTCATTTAAAACACATTGCATAGATGCTGTATTCATTTAAAATGCATTGCATAGATGCTGTATTCATTTAAAACACATTGCATAGATGCTGTATTAATTTAAAACACAATGCATAGATGCTGTATTCCTTTTTGGTTGAATCCGGTTGTTGGTGTTTAAATTGAAAGATGAAAGATGTCTGTGCGTGAAGGTAAAGGAGCATTGATCTTGCTTTGAAATATTAGCCCCACCCCGTATACACAGTCAAGCAAAGTTTTTAATTGACGCCTCTTAGCCATGCATATATGGTTATTCTATATGAAATTAAGAGCAAATCCCATGTCTCCATTGCTGGATATTTCTTTTCTATTTGAATTAACTGATATGATACACACATTTTCCTCTGTTAATACTGCTTTGTTTAAAGATCCTGTACTGTGTGACAGTGAAATCAGGACTATGACTTCCCATAGTCGTACCCTATAGCACGTCAGACTCAGTGACAGTGGCGGATGTATGCTGTGTAATCATTAGGCATGCCCAGTGAGTGCTTGAAAACAGTTGCAGATTTATAGTTTGCAGATCAAATGGCATCATTAAATCAGGGTCTGAATTAATAGAAAAGGGGTTTTATTGCTCTTTAAAGTAACATTAACTCAGCATAAACAGAGTACTTTACAAGAAGTACAATAGAACATAGCAATGTTATTCAAAGGCGCACAAATGTAAGTGCACAATATAACAGAAAAGCAGCAATTTAGTAAAGACAGAAAATGCAGCACAGTAATCAAACAGCACACAGCTCCTAGTACCTCCAGGGAGTTGTGCTGAGAATCTGCTGGCTGTGTATTGCAATGCAAGTCTGTATTCTCTTTATTTCTCAGCACCCCCCAAACATTATACAGCAGATTAGCTGAATTCAATTATAACACGATAGAGTATTGTGATGCATTAACCATTTAATGTCGTGCTACGCAGGAATATTACATGATTTATAATCATAATGGGTACTCTGCTATACTGCAACCATCACACTGCAGCATTTTACAAGCCATGACAGTTAACCCACAGCAACTTTAAATACACTGTGCACATGGACAGGCAATTGCAAAGTCCCTTATAGAGGACATGTCAGCAGGCTCCCACAATCATGTTCATTTGTTTAAATATATAACTTTGGTGTCCTACAGAATGTTCCTCCATAGATGTGTTTGTGTGGCTGAGAACATGATACAACTTCAGTCAAACATTTACAGAGAGAGGAACGAATCCAAGCAGTGTACTCATTATTGAGCCTGTAGATTCAGCCTGAAATTCAGTAACCAGTTAAGTTTCAGCCATAGCTTTACACATTATAGTAAGACTGTAAATTTATCAGCTCAAACCTCAGTTCACCTTTTAACTACCAGACAGTGTCATCAGAAAGTACATTGAATTTAATATGCATACTCCTGTTTAGATGTCATTCTTTTTCAATTTGATATCACTTTCACACACTCTATTGTGGTGGTTTCTGGTGCACCAGGGATAGTAAAAATGAATGATCCTCATCGAACATTTCCACTTAAAATGTTTCATTAAATACTACACTGTATATTTATTTCCATTTCCCGTTTAAATGTTTACAGCCTTACATCGTAAGATCCTTCTCTCCACAACCTTCTCCTGCCATGTCGCATTACTACTGGAATTATGACAGACCTGAATGGCTAAACAGCTTACCCCATCGACACTCATTGAATTAGGAGGCCGTCCTTTAACAACAGTATACCTATGCATCTAAACTGTCACAATAATTTCTGCTAAATTTGTTCCAGTGTTAACAATGGTGAAACTGCTGCAGTGTTGACTCCTTGATCGCCACCTATCAATGCTGATTTCCCATGTGCTCTAAAATATATGTTGTTGCAATCCTGTGCTAATCTTTAAAACTGCGTACAGTTGAGAGCAGGCATATATTTTAAACACTGCAACAAAAACAGAGTGTTGTAGCTTAAATGAAAGGTTTTCATTAGTTTGTGAAAAGCTAATAAGTAAAATGCTGCTGACTGTGCTGCACCTGTAGAGGCCCACAGTAATGTGCATTCATTCTCCTTGATCTCTGATTTCCACATGTTTCCACAGTTTAGCATTCCCTGTTGGACAGACCTTCCCCCGCCTCTTATGATTTCCATTACACGAGAGTAGATGTTAAAACTTCATGCTGATTTGAACTCGGCTCTCGCCAAGATAAGCACCAACTAAGACGTAGCTTTACAGTAAACTAATGTGATCCATATGCGTCTCCATCCATTTACGTTTCCTTCCATATGATGATGTAGATATCCTTCTGTCTGGTGTTAATGGCTGAAGTGTAATGCTGGCTCCAGGGATCAGCTTATTTTGCCTCCCTGGCGCATCAGCACACACAACGGCTGCAATGCTGGCTCCGGGGATCAACCAAAGTGCGGCCTCCCCAGCGCATCAGCATGACAACCGTCTGGATTGAGCTAAGTAGGGTACATCTCTGGGGTTTTCAAGTGGGCACCTTCCATCCTCAGTGTTTCGTCGACTAGCCCACGACACCTCAAGAGGGCTCGACGGTGATTCTGGCGTCCCAGCATCACCCCCCTCCGTCCCCCACTCAACTCAGCCCAGCTTACTTACCTGTCCCCAGCCAGAATCTTTCCGTCTCAACCACAGCCAGTTGCTGCTCCTCTCTGCTGCTTCAGATAAGTTCTTCACTGTGCGATGCAACTCTTGGCCACTGAATCCGACGTCTCTGAGAAACCGGGTTGTAGAGTGTGCCACAAATCCTCGACAACCCACTTCCACTGGGTAAACCCGAACTCTCCATCCTCGCTGTTCCGCTTCAGTGGCTAGTTGAGCATACCGCAGTTTCTTCCTCTCATACGCCTCATCTACAGCGTCCTCCCATGGCACTGTTAACTCTACCAGGTGAACAAGGCGTGCTGATCCAGACCACAAGACAATATCTGGTCGAAGGTTAGTGGTGGCAATCTCAGGTGGAAAAATAAGCCGTTGACCAACATCTGCCAGCATATTCCAGTCTCTAGCAGCTTCCAGTTGTCCTGGGCGAGGATTGGTTTTAACACCTTTTCTTGGTGGTTGCTCTCTTAAACAACGCTACTGCAGAGTGTTAGAAATAACACCTCCAAGCTCAAAAAATAAATGAATTGAACCCTAATCAACCTATCTGGTTATCCTGGGGTTAACCCTAATCCTGTACTGTAAAATGCTCTAATTGTGTAGGCATTCACACATTTAGTGTGGCCCCCTGGCATATATGGTCTCCAGCTCAAGCTTTAGACCCCAAGTCAATTAACTAGCTGGAGAAAAAACAGGTTTAGAAAATATGAATGCAGTCTATGAACAAAGTGGAGATTATTTATTTGTTTTGTTGCTTAATATATTTGACACATTATCTCTGGTTAATGTATGAATTCATGAAATACCTTTTCCAAGCTAAAAGCTAACTGAATTGTAGGGGTTGATTTCATCAGTCTATATCCCTGCTGGATTGTATTAAATCACGTTACAGAGCAGATAACTTGGATTCCATCAATCTCCTATTCGTGGATATTCCGGGGTTATACAATCCAGCGGGATTCCACAGTGCTGTAAAATACTCCAATAAAATCCAGCTGTGGGATACAGGCTGATCAAATCGATCCCCTGGCCTCCTTGAAATAGTGACTCATAAACTGGGGTCTGAGGAATCCAGGGTGTCCAAGAAAACTGCCTGGAATCTTCTCTTTTCATCCAAGAAAAATACTGTTTTCCTGCAATCACATTCTGTATTTGTTGCCTGAGCAGACCTTACACCACTTATATTTGTAGCAGACTCAATCTGAAGCTATCATTTAGCTTTGCTAAAGTACATTTTTGTCTCGGTGGGTTTTTCATGAGGGGTCACCCAAAAAAAGGAGGTTTAGGAAATTGCTAAGCACAGGATTGTACAGCCAGGAATGAACATAGCAGCAGGTACAAGAGGAAGATAAGCCACAGCTGTGTCTGTGAACCATATGTGCTTGACATACAAATACCTCAGCCTGCTCTGTCCACACACGAGTATTACTCAGTAGCTCTTACTTGCTTACAGAGACAAAAAGCTTTCACTGTAATTCTGCTTATTCCAAGGGCAGACGACATTAAGACATCAACGTACTGCTTGGGAAGCTGGCACAGCAATTAGGAGCCCCATCATTTAAATCTAGCCGAAACAAGATAATCACTGCTGCAGAACTCAATACGAAACACAGCAAACTAAATCACTGCTGCAGAACTAAATACGAAGCACAGCAAACTAAATCACTGCTGCAGAACTCAATATGAAGAAGGGATTCGAAACAGAAATGGAACCGGAACAATAAACAAACAAACAAAAAAAAAAAAAACATGAGATTGTTGGGAAATGTCGCTGTTTTGAACTATTTAAAAAAAAAAAAGTGTAAACTTAGAATCTGTGGCAGCTCTGCTATCTGACTCCTCCCTGGACTCTGAGAAAGCTCTGCCATCTGACTCTTCCCCCTGGAATTGTGGAAGCTCTGCTATCTGACTCCTCCCCCTGGAATCTGTGGAAGCTCTGCTGACTCCTCCCTGTGGTATCTGTGGAAGCTCTGCTATCTGACTCCTCCCCCTGGAATTGTGGAAGCTCTGCTATCTGACTCCTCCCTCTGGAATCTGTGGAAGCTCTGCTATCTGACTCCTCCCTGTGATATCTGTGGAAGCTCTGCTATCTGACTCCTCCCCCTGGAGTTGTGGAAGCTCTGCTATCTGACTCCTCCCCCTGGACTCCGAGAAAGCTCTGCTATCTGACTCCTCCCCCTGGAATCTGTGGAAGCTCTGTATCTGACTCCTCCCCCCGGAATCTGTGGAAGCTCTGTATCTGACTCCTCCCCCTGGAATCTGTGGAAGCTCTGTATCTGACTCCTCCCCCTGGACTCTGTGGAAGCTCTGCTATCTGACTCCTTCCTGTGATATCTGTGGAAGCTCTGTATCTGACTCCTCCCCCTGGACTCTGTGGAAGCTCTGCTGACTCCTCCCTGTGATATCTGTGGAAGCTCTGTATCTGACTTTGCTTTTGTAATGAGACTCTGTATTGAGACTTTTCTGGAGGAACATGCAATGTCAGTGCCACAGGTTTGTGTTTATGAGGAGCTACACAGTAAATATGCTGGCTGCAGAGAGGTGGCTAATTTTCTCAGCTCAGAGGTACACACACACACAGACACACACACACACACACACACAGACACACATCCACTGCTGTGAAAAACAACCCGACTCCCTCGGCAACAAAGCAATCAATTACCACCATTTAGACCCGGCCAAACCGCACATTTTAATAAGCTTCATTTAATTAAGTGGTAGTAAATCCAAAAATACAATGTTTTTTTCAGAACATGGTGAAGTATAAAATGGATTCTTTAATAGAGCTATGCTTTTTGCTTCCTCACCATTTCATTCACATATTTTGGAGATAAGAATGATGGTAGAAAAGAAACGCAGATTAAGGCTGTTTGGAGGAGGAGCCAAACATTAGAAATTAGAAAAACAAAAAAGGTATATATTAAAATATATATATATATATATATATATATATATATATATATATATATATATATATATATTTAAATGTTGCTCAGTAGTATCTCATTTATAGGGCTGCCCTGTCGATGGCAGTAGAAAAAAGTTTGATTTACTGAAACAAAAGACATTCTACAGATTAAATCAATGCAGTGTTTCCTCTTGTAGTATTTCATGATCTGGCTTCCCCATCATAAACACTAAATATTAAAACAGTGAATTAGTGAAGTGCTCTTATACGGTTATAGTACTTGTACCATTTACTGTCAACATAGACTAACCATGATTTCCAATTCAGTGAATGACAGAATCATTAAGTAACGAGGGAGCACTGTGTTTGATTGTTAGTTTGCTGTAAAAGGCGTAAGATTTTAATAGAACAACTGCGAATGATTACCACAGCACAGCGTTCAATTGATAGTAGCAGTGAACAGGTTAAGTGACTACCATGACTCTAACAGACCAAGCATTGGATACAAGCCTAACACCAGTTCCTCACAATAAGAATGACCCGACACTGAATACAAATGACTTCAAACAACAAAAAACATTTAAAAATGATGTGTGATTCAGAACTCAAGGACTGGGGACAAGCATAGTGAATTACACATGTGTTTGGGGGTGACTCATTTACGGCATTTTCTCCATTATTTATGCATTTACGACTTCAAAGATCACGCAGCAGAAGCCCTAGCTGACAAAGGTTTTCAAGGAGCAGCTTCACTTGGGAAATCTCTGAGAAGCCATCTGAGGACCAGCCCCCTCCATCCCCTCAAAGGAGAAAAAGGAGAAGTCTCCCGTCATTCTCCAATAGCTTGTAAATGTAACGGAAAAAAACAAAACCATTGACTTGTAGTTGGAATCTTCTCTCCTCTTGTGAATCTTTTGTTGCAGCTTAGAGAGCAGGCTGCTGTAATTTAAACAAGCAGCTACAGATCCTACATACACTACAGTACAGTATATAAACAAGCAGCTACAGATCCTACATACACTACAGCACAGTATATAAACAAGCAGCTACAGATCCTACATACACTACAGTACAGTATATAAACAAGCAGCTACAGATCCTACATACACTACAGTACAGTATATAAACAAGCAGCTACAGATCCTACATACACTACAGTACAGTATATAAACAAGCAGCTACAGATCCTACATACACTACAGTACAGTATATAAACAAGCAGCTACAGATCCTACATACACTACAGTACAGTATATAAACAAGCAGCTACAGATCCTACATGCACTACAGTACAGTATATAAACAAGCAGCTACAGATCCTACATGCACTACAGTACAGTATATAAACAAGCAGCTACAGATCCTACATGCACTACAGTACAGTATATAAACAAGCAGTTACAGATCCTACATACACTACAGTACAGTATATAAACAAGCAGCTACAGATCCTACATGCACTACAGTACAGTATATAAACAAGCAGTTACAGATCCTACATACACTACAGTACAGTATATAAACAAGCAGCTACAGATCCTACATGCACTACAGTACAGTATATAAACAAGCAGCTACAGATCCTACATACACTACAGTACAGTATATAAACAAGCAGCTACAGATCCTACATACACTACAGTACAGTATATAAACAAGCAGCTACAGATCCTACATACACTACAGTACAGTATATAAACAAGCAGCTACAGATCCTACATACACTACAGTACAGTATATAAACAAGCAGCTACAGATCCTACATACACTACAGTACAGTATATAAACAAGCAGCTACAGATCCTACATACACTACAGTACAGTATATAAACAAGCAGCTACAGATCCTACATGCACTACAGTACAGTATATAAACAAGCAGCTACAGATCCTACATACACTACAGTACAGTATATAAACAAGCAGCTACAGATCCTACATACACTACAGTACAGTATATAAACAAGCAGCTACAGATCCTACATACACTACAGTACAGTATATAAACAAGCAGCTACAGATCCTACATGCACTACAGTACAGTATATAAACAAGCAGCTACAGATCCTACATACACTACAGTACAGTATATAAACAAGCAGCTACAGCTACAGCTACAGTTATCACACTGCAATGCTTAGCATACGCTAGACTCAGGAGTGCCACAACATTTAAAACGCTCCAGGCTCCCCACATTAGTATCTTGAAAAGCAGTGAAAAACTGATTTCATTAGAAATGTTTGGGGTAGTCGATTATAGTATCATCTGTTACCCTGAACAATTTAAAAGTGTTGCACAGTACCTCTGTTTCATGCTATATAACACACAAAGAGGTGGATTTCATGAGCCTATACCCTGCAGGGGTAAATCACAGCTAGATCTCTCTGCACCGGGATCCTCCTGAATTGCATCACCTAGTATACCTGCTTATTCTGTGATGACCCCACAAATAAGTGACTGATTCAATCCAGGTGGATTTTCTTGGTATACGGGTTCAACAAATCAACACCTAAAAGACTCACATACCTTTACAGTGTAAAAACTAGAAGATAAAACTACAATAGAGAAATTGAAGAGTGGATCTCTACAGCAAATGCACTTCTCATCCCTTTTTAAAACAGCTGAAACTGTCTTACCCATTGTGACTGAAACTGGCTTGAACCAGGGAGATGCAGCTTTAATATATTACAGAACCAGGAATTGCATTTATACAACAAGTGTAATATAGCAGTCATGTGAAAGACAGCCCATATACACAAGAATGCATGCAACATACTGCAGGGCTTGTGTTAATCTGTGTACTGCACCTGCATGCATTCATAATGAAGTGTCATGTCACTGTGGCTGGTGGTTTTGGCTTTGCTAGATTTCTGGGGAGTAAATTACAGTTGCAAACATTCATGCGCAATGCACCATCTAATATGGTAATTTGGATGACATTTTTAGCACTACTTATGTTGAGCAGAAAAACACCCACTCCAGGGTATTGTTTTTTTGTTTGTTTGTTTGTTCTTCAAGAATAGCTAGGTAAGTAGTAGCACATATTTAAAGCTGCTGCACCCCACAACAATGAGAATGTCTTTCTTACTTCCCTAGTCTCAACAGTCTCCATAGATTACCCTGTACACCAGACCTTGATGGCAGTCCGGTTTGTTTGAGGACTAATGGTAGTTTCAGCTGGCAGCACACAAGTTTCCCCGCTCCTCCAAGCAGCATTCTCTCTTTCAGCAAACTAAACTGGCAGTGGTGAATCTACTGATTGCAAATGTGTACACATGAATTGCGTGTTACTAATGTGTGTGTGTATACTGGTAATCGTTCAGTAAATGCAGATCTTGGCACAAAGGCATTGCAGCTCAATATATTCCTTTTTGATCAAAGTTGAAAGGCAAAACTTCAGTTTGAACATTTAGGCCTTGTGATGGCATGTGTGCCCTTTAGAAAGGTATGCTAACCACACCAGAACATTGAGCAAAATAATATTATATTTTATATATGAGGTGTAGCCGATGCTGGGCCCTTTACCAAAGTTAAGTCATACAAGCATATAATCACCCCTCTACGATTGTCCTCAAACAATTTGAAAGACTTGGAGTTGTCCGTTCTCAGATTCACTCTGCTCATGTGGACCACCAGCATCGTAACATTCTCAGATTCACTCTGCTCATGGACAGCATCGTAACATTCTCAGATTCACTCTGCTCATGGATAGCATCGTAACATTCTCAGATTCACTCTGCTCATGGACAGCATCGTAACGTTCTCAGATTCACTCTGCTCATGGATAGCATCGTAACATTCTCAGATTCACTCTGCTCATGGATAGCATCGTAACATTCTCAGATTCACTCTGCTCATGGACAGCATTGTAACATTCTCAGATTCACTCTGCTCATGGATAGCATTGTAACATTCTCAGATTCACTCTGCTCATGTGGACCACCAGCATCGTAACATTCTCAGATTCACTCTGCTCATGGATAGCATTGTAACATTCTCAGATTCACTCTGCTCATGGACAGCATCGTAACATTCTCAGATTCACTCTGCTCATGGACAGCATCGTAACATTCTCAGATTCACTCTGCTCATGGACAGCATTGTAACATTCTCAGATTCACTCTGCTCATGGATAGCATTGTAACATTCTCAGATTCACTCTGCTCATGTGGACCACCAGCATCGTAACATTCTCAGATTCACTCTGCTCATGGACAGCATCGTAACATTCTCAGATTCACTCTGCTCATGGATAGCATCGTAACATTCTCAGATTCACTCTGCTCATGGATAGCATTGTAACATTCTCAGATTCACTCTGCTCATGGATAGCATTGTAACATTCTCAGATTCACTCTGCTCATGTGGACCACCAGCATCGTAACATTCTCAGATTCACTCTGCTCATGGACAGCATCGTAACATTCTCAGATTCACTCTGCTCATGGATAGCATTGTAACATTCTCAGATTCACTCTGCTCATGGATAGCATCGTAACATTCTCAGATTCACTCTGCTCATGGACAGCATCGTAACGTTCTCAGATTCACTCTGCTCATGTGGACCACCAGCATCGTAACATTCTCAGATTCACTCTGCTCATGGACAGCATCGTAACGTTCTCAGATTCACTCTGCTCATGGATAGCATCGTAACATTCTCAGATTCACTCTGCTCATGGACAGCATCGTAACATTCTCAGATTCACTCTGCTCATGGACAGCATTGTAACATTCTCAGATTCACTCTGCTCATGGATAGCATTGTAACATTCTCAGATTCACTCTGCTCATGTGGACCACCAGCATCGTAACATTCTCAGATTCACTCTGCTCATGGATAGCATCGTAACATTCTCAGATTCACTCTGCTCATGGATAGCATCGTAACATTCTCAGATTCACTCTGCTCATGGACAGCATCGTAACATTCTCAGATTCACTCTGCTCATGGACAGCATCGTAACATTCTCAGATTCACTCTGCTCATGGATAGCATTGTAACATTCTCAGATTCACTCTGCTCATGGACAGCATCGTAACATTCTCAGATTCACTCTGCTCATGGACAGCATCGTAACATTCTCAGATTCACTCTGCTCATGGATAGCATCGTAACATTCTCAGATTCACTCTGCTCATGTGGACCACCAGCATCGTAACATTCTCAGATTCACTCTGCTCATGGATAGCATCATAACGTTCTCAGATTCACTCTGCTCATGGATAGCATCGTAACATTCTCAGATTCACTCTGCTCATGGACAGCATCGTAACATTCTCAGATTCACTCTGCTCATGGATAGCATTGTAACATTCTCAGATTCACTCTGCTCATGGATAGCATCGTAACATTCTCAGATTCACTCTGCTCATGGATAGCATTGTAACATTCTCAGATTCACTCTGCTCATGGATAGCATCGTAACATTCTCAGATTCACTCTGCTCATGGATAGCATTGTAACATTCTCAGATTCACTCTGCTCATGGACAGCATCGTAACATTCTCAGATTCACTCTGCTCATGGATAGCATTGTAACATTCTCAGATTCACTCTGCTCATGGATAGCATTGTAACATTCTCAGATTCACTCTGCTCATGTGGACCACCAGCATCGTAACATTCTCAGATTCACTCTGCTCATGGATAGCATCGTAACATTCTCAGATTCACTCTGCTCATGGATAGCATTGTAACATTCTCAGATTCACTCTGCTCATGGACAGCATCGTAACATTCTCAGATTCACTCTGCTCATGGATAGCATTGTAACATTCTCAGATTCACTCTGCTCATGTGGACCACCAGCATCGTAACATTCTCAGATTCACTCTGCTCATGGATAGCATCGTAACATTCTCAGATTCACTCTGCTCATGGATAGCATTGTAACATTCTCAGATTCACTCTGCTCATGGATAGCATTGTAACATTCTCAGATTCACTCTGCTCATGGATAGCATTGTAACATTCTCAGATTCACTCTGCTCATGTGGACCACCAGCATCGTAACATTCTCAGATTCACTCTGCTCATGGATAGCATCGTAACATTCTCAGATTCACTCTGCTCATGGACAGCATCGTAACATTCTCAGATTCACTCTGCTCATGGATAGCATCGTAACATTCTCAGATTCACTCTGCTCATGGACAGCATCGTAACATTCTCAGATTCACTCTGCTCATGGACAGCATCGTAACATTCTCAGATTCACTCTGCTCATGGATAGCATCGTAACATTCTCAGATTCACTCTGCTCATGTGGACCACCAGCATCGTAACATTCTCAGATTCACTCTGCTCATGTGGACCACCAGCATCGTAACATTCTCAGATTCACTCTGCTCATGGACAGCATCGTAACATTCTCAGATTCACTCTGCTCATGGATAGCATCGTAACATTCTCAGATTCACTCTGCTCATGGATAGCATTGTAACATTCTCAGATTCACTCTGCTCATGGATAGCATCGTAACATTCTCAGATTCACTCTGCTCATGTGGACCGACAGTATCGTAATGTATTTAATGTATTTCCTCGCTCCTTTACCAGCTGACAATTAAAGAACTTGTTCACACAAATGTTTTATCCATCACTTCATTTCAATGAAAGATAAATGCTTGGCACATGACGCTACATTATATTTAAGACCCTTTTCTTAGCAATATGTCTAGTGGCAGCTCGCAGTGAGCTTGCCAGTGCTGTATTTAAGCTGCTTTTGAGGCTGTTCCAGGACTCATTAAATGTCCAGCTCTACATAAAAATAAGACACTTATAGCAGTTCCACAGGAAAGGGGGTTTCAGAGTCTCTCGTTATAGTACCATTGATTAAAAAGTGGTTCATCAACCTGCAATACTGAAATCAGAGAATTGCCAGTTAATAATGCGGCAAGCACCAAACGCAGAATTTCTTCCAATAAATTAGCGTGCCTCAAAGGCTGAATCCAATTGAATATAGGGTCCATTTATCGTTTCAGTGACAATTAAATTGAAATGACTTCATTTCATCTGTGATAAGCTCTACCTCGTCCTTTGTACAGGACCAGGATCCCATTAAATCTTGTGCTGGCATTGATCCTGAGAGTCGACAGTCAAATTTATGTATGCAATAAAAATAAAGCAGCTTTTGCTGGCAAAAGCAAATATGTTCTAAATAAAAGATGCAATTGTTGCCACATTTAGAAGACACTGCAGAAATGCTTAAAACATTTGCCACAAATGACCCTGATTGCATCTGATGACTTCAAGGTGTTTTTCATTTTCTAAAGCACATTTACTGTGCGTGTAAAGTTGTTTTATACTTGTACAGGTTTGTTGTATCACGGTTCCAGGTATTATAGAAATATAGATATGTCAGATATGAAAATGCCCCCATCATTCTATTATTTCATTCTATTCTGCAGTATTTTAATAGCAGTCACATACCATTGTACACTGGCTGCTCTTGTGCTTCCATGTGGCTCACAGTAGAGAATCAGTACAGAAAAGCATGTGTTAAAAGTCATCACTACTAAAGCCATTCATTTCTTTAGTTACCCTGATCATTTGGGACAGTTTTGCCATGTCCTGATAAAAATAGCACTTGAGCAGCAAAACGATCATTCAGAATGACTGCCGACATCATAAGGTAACGCAGGGGTAAGCACTATGTAAATGTAGTTGGTAGCTATTTTATGAGATGCTGTTATTTTAAGACAATCATCATTTCTGAATGATTGTGTTTGTAATGCAGCAATGGTGTGCATGAACGAGAAGCTGGTTCAGTTCCATGTTGGACATAAATACTTAAAATATAAATCATAGCTTGTTCTTTAAACATCGGTTTAAAAAGCATACCGGGCTTGGAAATCATTGTAACTATTTATTGGAAACAAGAACAAATGCACAGATCAGAGGTATCTCGGCATCTTCACTTGCTTGGTTTTGGCGCTCTGCCAAGGATGGTTCACATCTCAGAGCCTGCACAGAGAGGTAGGCAGGGAGGCAGGGTGACATCACACAGCCTGCACAGAGAGGTAGGCAGGGAGGCAGGGTGACATCACACAGCCTGCACAGAGAGGTAGGCAGGGAGGCAGGGTGACATCACGCAGCCTGCACAGAGAGGTAGGCAGGGAGGCAGGGTGACATCACACACCCTGCACAGAGAGGTAGGCAGGGAGACATCACACACCCTGCACAGAGAGGTAGGCAGGGAGGCAGGGTGACATCACGCAGCCTGCAAAGAAAGTTAGGCAGAGAGGCAGGGTGACATCACACACCCTGCACAGAGAGGTAGGCAGGGAGGCTGTTTCTGAGGAGCTAAACTCAATAGCACAACACAGAGTGCAAAGAGAGGTACTTTTAAATGCCCCTGGTTTGAATGCTGTTGGAACTGACACTTTCTGAAACTTGGCATAGCTTTACATGGTGGTGGGGAGAAGAGGGAGATTGATAACAAGGACACCTTGCTGGTAACAAAGTGCAGATTATATAGCCTGCAGCGGGTGACTCTCCATCCTCGTATAACACTTTGAAATGAAACGCTTCACCAGGAGACCAAACTGGGACTGCCAAGTGGCAGATTCCCATCCTCTAAATAGCGAAATAATGATTTCATCACGTTGGTTAAGATCACTTGTATGTTTCACGTTTGGTATAATTGTAATTTATTCATTTATCAATATCCAATATTGTTCTAAAACTGGAAGCGATTCACAGCTCTCCAGCCTGTCTAGATGTGTTCATAGCAACTGTGCCGTAGAAAATGATCTCGCATTGCAAACTTGTATTGAAGCCCAAGTTCAAATCTGTTTCTGTTGCTGATGGAAACAAATGGGGCAATAACTGATCAAGTTTAATCCCAATATTGGCAGTTCTTCAGCTGTACAGTATGCAAACCCATCCGTACATGTGTGCAGGCACACGGACAGGCATTTAGATAAAGAAGGTCCTGACAAGGTTTCATTGCAGTGGTTCTTTAGATATCTTTTAAAATGTGTGTGTGTGTGACACACATACACACAGGTAGCTCCGCTATACCCTCTGCTGTGGATAATAAAGTGCAATCCTGGGTGTATTTAATCACACTGGATTTTTGATTGCTACTTGTATTATTCTCTGGAATTGCTAAAGGGTTTGTCTGACTTACAATAAAATTCAAGCAAGTGATCAGAAACGGAACCGGCATGATTTAACTAAAAGGTTGAATAAAGAAGGAAGTCATCTCTAAGCAAATCTGCAATGGCAGTCCTAATTATGATGTGACATTTCAGATCCCAAGCAAAATAGTGCCTCTGGCATTTAAGCATTTGTATGTGGACTAAGATAAAGACATTTCTACATGCCTGGTGATTAACAAACTATCCATTTATGAGCCTGCTGTGCAGTCATATTACATTATTTGCAGTCACTTACACTGTTTCTGCAGACTCTTCATTTTGAGCAATTTTCCTCGAGACCTATTAAACATTCAATAGTGCTGAATTAAGAAAGGCTAGGCTTGATAAATCTGGCCCTATGCATGTTAGTGATGAAGCGCATCCTTTTAACTTTGCACTGCATGGTTTTGAGAATGTCAGGGTCAATCAATGCGATTTTCATTTATTGCAAAATGGAATATTCAACAAGCTATTTCCAAGAAAAAGGTACCAAAATCAAGACTGTAACTCATCCCCTGATATAGCAATTTGAATACCGATGGGTAAGACCTGCTTTAGAACCGTGTCACTCTGTAACGAATGACGTACAAATATATCAGGACCTCTATGGGATATCTGTTCCAAATCCATTGTGATGCCCCTGCTGGTCAGTCTGTGGTTCTGCAAGCTAAAGTTTATTTGGGTTAATACATTGCGATTACAATGGGATTTTCAACCTTTGCTTTGGTATGCGATGAGCTCCATACTGCAGCCCCTACTACTGTATAACACAGGCCTTTTTAGTAAAGCCACTCCTATGATACAGCACACTATTTTATGTGTCATTAAAACTGCCATCTTTCACAGTGGCTCTCCAACCATGGCTATGTACTAGCTAAGGCACTAACCACTTGTCAGCATGTGACTCCTCTATCCGAATCAAGTCATACAAACCAAAAAGAGAGAGCGATTCCGCAGCAGAGGCTGTCGTCTTCAGGATTACGTCAGGGTGGCCTGTGATCACAGCTCGGCTCTGCAGCTCTGTAAGCTTGTGGCTGTGATTTTAAATCAAGCATGCAGTAAAACAGCAGTTTAATTCTACAAATGAAACATTCCCCAGTGGCATGATATCAATCCACCCACAAATTGAGATAATAGGAATAGAAACTACCCCTGCTTCTTGTATTTTCTCCAGTGACGCTTTACCCAGTGATTACCATAGGCTGACACTCCCTTTAATCATACTGCAGGAGTACACTGTGCAGAGGCTTCGCTGACTGCAGACCCAAGCACAGGGAATTCCCTGCTGCTCAAACCTGTAAACACAATGGATCCTGCACAATGGTGCACAGCTCTCTGGAGCAGAGTGGTGCAGGCTGCATGTAAACACATGTTGCTGTATGTACACTGGTGCTAAAGACTGTTTGATTAAAAGCATGATTAAAAATTAGGGGTGTAAAAGATTAAACGTTAACCAATCTTTTATCAGCAACGTTTATCAGCAATAAGCATGTGAAATGTAGGTGTCAGCTATAGTGTTTACATAGTGGTATGTGTACAGTGTAGGGTAATTTATTTCATATTCAATCATTCTTCACAGCCTGCTTATAATAGTGGCAGAGGGCTTCTTAGGATGGCTTTTCTGACAGGTTACAACATTACCAACATGGGAAAGTGTACAGGTTTAATAACAAGGTTTTTAATGTTTAGGAAATTAAAACCCCTATTTCAGACAAAGAGAGAGAGAACTGGTTTGGGAATGGTTCAGAGAGAGAGAACTGGTTTGGGAATGGTTCAAAGAGAGAGAGAACTGGTTTGGGAATGGTTCAAAGAGAGAGAGAACAGGTTTGGGAATGGTTCAAAGAGAGAGAGAACTGGTTTGGGAACGGTTCAAAGAGAGAAAGAACTGGTTTGCGAATGGTTCAAAGAGAGAGAGAACTGGTTTGGGAATGGTTCAGAGAGAGAGAACTGGTTTGGGAACGGTTCAAAGAGAGAGAGAACTGGTTTGGGAATGGTTCAAAGAGAGAGAGAACTGGTTTGGGAATGGTTCAAAGAGAGAGAGAACAGGTTTGGGAATGGTTCAAAGAGAGGGAGAACTGGTTTGGGAATGGTTCAAAGAGAGAGAGAGAACTGGTTTGGGAATGGTTCAAAGAGAGAGAGAACAGGTTTGGGAATGGTTCAAAGAGAGAGAGAGAACAGGTTTGGGAACGGTTCAAAGAGAGAGAGAACAGGTTTGGGAATGGTTCAAAGAGAGAGAGAACTGGTTTGGGAATGGTTCAAAGAGAGAGAGAACTGGTTTGCGAATGGTTCAAAGAGAGAGAGAACTGGTTAGGGAATGGTTCAGAGAGAGAGAACTGGTTTGGGAACGGTTCAAAGAGAGAGAGAACTGGTTTGGGAACAGTTCAAAGAGAGAGAGAACTGGTTTGGGAATGGTTCAAAGAGAGAGAGAGAACTGGTTTGGGAACGATTCAAAGAAAGAGAGAACTGGTTTGGGAATGGTTCAAAGAGAAAGAGAACTGGTTTGGGAATGGTTCAAAGAGAGAGAGAACTGGTTTGGGAATGGTTCAAATAGAGAGAGAACTAGTTTGGGGACGGTTCAAAGAGAGAGAACTGGTTTGGGAATGGTTCAAAGAGAGAGAGAACAGGTTTGGGAATGGTTCAAAGAGAGAAAGAACTGGTTTGGGAACGGTTCGCAACCCGATTTAGACAAGTAGAGCAAGTCGTTCAAAAAGTAAAAATAAGGCTTGAGACCCATGACTCAGATCTTATTTGACTTGTAAAAAGAATTATGTGTAAAAACATTTGATAATTTGCATGTCTTCTCTTCCATAAAAAAAATCAATTACTGCAGTTTAAAATAATGTAAAATATAAAACTGTGAAGCTAATGTTTTTAACACCTAATTTAAAAAAAAAAGATAAAATAAGCTGTTTGTGAGATTTAAGGGACAGTATACTTGAAAGTGAAATGTCTCTTTTTCTATCACAGTAAAACCTATGCTGCAGCCATCTATACTAAGATGTCACCCGCTACTACCAGCCAGCAAACACCAGCCAGGATGACCTTCCTTCATGAGAACACTACCAGCCAGCAAACACCAACCAGGATGACCTTCCTTCAAGAGAACACTACCAGCCAGCAAACACCAGCCAGGATGACCTTCCTTCAAGAGAACACTACCAGCCAGCAAACACCAGCCAGGATGACCTTCCTTCAAGAGAACACTACCAGCCAGCAAACACCAGCCAGGATGACCTTCCTTCAAGAGAACACTACCAGCCAGCAAACACCAGCCAGGATGACCTTCCTTCAAGAGAACACTACAAGCCAGCAAACACCAGCCAGGATGACCTTCCTTCAAGAGAACACTACCAGCCAGCAAACACCAGCCAGGATTACCTTCCTTCAAGAGAACACTACCAGCCAGCAAACACCAGCCAGGATGACTTTCCTTCAAGAGAACACTACCAGCCAGCAAACACCAGCCAGGATTGCCTTCCTTCAGTCTGTGAATATGCTAACTGATAATGTATTTGTCTTTGACAATGTGACACCTATGAAGGGGTGACAAAAAAATATTTACTACAATTTACAGGACTTCTTTTGTTAAGTCTGTGTGTCATTAAGCAGCCCCAAATGTTCAGATGTGTGATCACATTCTAATGAATTGGCACCTCAGCCCAGTGAATTGAATGGAAAGGCAAGTGGAGCCCTATGGTTCAAAGACTAACGTTTTGCCACTCAACTAAAGAAAAACAAGTATGTGCCTTCTGCTGATGCCAGTATTATTAACTCATCAGCTGCTCAGAGGAGATCCATTAGGTCATGCCTGATAAGGCAAAACCACAATTCAGAGTTGTTTAGTGCTTGGTTGGCAACAGCTGATATCAAACATATGTGCTTCAAGTCCTAGGATTTCCTAACAAAGTATTTGTTGTTTGTTTAGTACAAGTAAGCTACTAGAGCCATCTGCCATCCTCCACAATTTCGATGTGTTTTAGTATGCATGTGCAGGGACCTGTTTTTTTTTTAATTGAATGTGGTATCAGTTTGACAGTCAGCACTGCAAAGTCCCCACCCAGTCATTCAGCATTGGTAGTATAGACACTACTACCCTTATAAAAGTTCCCCATCGTAAAAGCATAGCAAAGTATAATAAAGCATTGTGAAAGCATGGTAAAGCAGAGGTAAGCCGTGTAAAGACCAGTGAGGTATGGTAAAGCATATTAAAAAGCATAGCAAACTATAGTACATAGTATAACCATGGGAAAGCTGCAACATTGAACATAGTATGCTTGGTACCACTGCACTTTTGACACTGCCTGTGCATTATGAATGCTGCATGCAGTACATTTGAGGAGGAGATGATTTATTCAGGGGGGAAGCAAAGATATGTAACGACTGAGGGGTCTGAGTGCTTATAATGGGCAGCTGTCCATTAAATGGAGGACTGGGTACGCAATGCTAAACAATTGAAAATGTGAATTTCAAAACCAGTTTTGAATAATATCCGTAGCTGGTTACACTGTTAGTAGAAACCCTAGTAAATGTGTTTCTTTCTTTTCAAATGGAGAGTTCAAAAGAAAATGCACGGCCTGGCTCTGTTCTTCAGCATGTTTGCAGATGGAACTTGTATTTGTTCAGAAGATTTGCTGGCCTTCAGGGATTCTAACGTGAGCAACATGAGGGCCAGTTTTCCTTTAAAAACGAACAGGAAGTGATGCTGCTTTGAGTTCATTAATGTTATTACTAGCAATTGAAAAAGAGTGTTAGCAAGCAGCAAAAGAATCAGCAACTTATTAATACAAAGCTGTGCTTTGATTGGATACTACAATGGCACCATGGATATCAACATTCTTAGACACTCACTGTGTCTTGCTGGGAGAGATGTACCCTGTTACACATACTATATTTGTTGTCCTATATACTAATTGCAATAAACTAGTGCTCCCCATTGAGTCTACAGAAAGTACTGAAATACCAGTACACTGTTCAATCATAACAAAGCAAATGTGGTTAATGTAGAGTATTGGAGTGTTACGGCTTTAAGCAACGTATGCTAGACAGGTCAAAGGGCAGAAGGTGGGAGTGGAGATGAAAAAGGTTTTGTCTGGAGAACGGGGTCTGGTGCATGGCTGGTGTAATAAAAAACCAAGAGTTCACTTATTAAACACGTCTGGCTTGAATATTTTACATTGGCGACGAGGATAAAACTGCTCCGAAGGTTTCCAAAAAAAAAAAAAACAGAATGGCGGCATACGGCAAAATTGAAGAATATAAGGCAGAAGAAGAGGACTGGATTCAGTATACGGAGAGACTGTCCCAGTATTTCATCGCAAATGAAATTAAAGAAACTGAAAAGCAACGTGCAATCTTGCTTAGTGTATGCGGGGCTAAAACGTATAGCCTTTTGAGAAGTTTAGTGGCTCCACTTAAACCTAGTGAAAAAATATTTGCCGAGCTCATGGCAGCTCTTACAGAGCATTATAATCCGAAACCATCAGCCATAGTACAGAGAAATTTGATAGCTGTTCTCGCAAGCCAGGCATATCAGTAGCTGGGTTCGTAGCGGAACTCTGCGCACTTTCAGAGTTTTGCGAGTTCGGAGACACATTGAATGACCGTTTGAGAGACAGACTAGTGTGTGGAATTAATGACGAACGCATACAATGCCGATTACTGTCAGAGTCGACGCTGGATTACAGAAAGGCACTGGATATTGCGCAAGGGATGGAAATTGCAGCAAAAAATACTTCCGATCTACAGGCTACAACAAGCGGCATTCTACTGTTAAGCACAGGTACTGTCAATGAGATTTCATACGATAAATCAGGAAGACAGACCAGTTACTCAGAGAACCAGCACAAATTGCCATGTTATAGATGTGGGGGTAAGCACTCACCTGATGTCTGTAATTTTAAAGATGCTGAGTGTTACTCCTGTAAAAAGCGTGGCCATGTTGCCAGAGTCTGTCGTAGTAAAAAGAAAGATACACGGAAACAGCCCAGGAAGGAGGAATCGATGCACGTAGTGGAGGAGGAAAGTGAAGTGTATACAATGTTCAATGTAAGAAGCAAGCAGCAGAGGGAAAAGCCAATCACTGTAGAGGTTATTATAAATGACCAAGTAACCACCATGGAGATTAATACTGGAGCTTCAGTATCAATAATTAGTGAATCAACTTACAACAGAAACTGGCCTTTGGACAATAAACCTGAACTTACCACATCTGATGTGGTTCTACGCACCTATACAGGGGAACAAGTTCCAATACTGGGGTCCATCAGCGTTTTTTATTAAATACCAAGGACAAGAGATATGTTTACGACTCACTGTAGTTAAAGGGGAAGGCCCCAGTCTACTGGGTCGGGACTGGTTAAAACAGTTGAAACTAAACTGGACAGAGCTATTTTGGACACAAGCTGCAGGATACCAAACATTGTTGGAGAAGCATAGCGAACTCTTTCAAAGTGGTTTAGGTACACTCAGGGGAATGACAGGAAAAATTCAGGTGGACCCAGCAGCTAGGCCACGTTTTTTTCAAACCGAGACCAGTCCCATACGCCATGAAAGACAAAGTGGATCAAGAACTGGACCGATTGATAGCAGAAGGGGTTATTGAACCAGTACAATTTTCTGAGTGGGCAGCCCCAATAGTACCAATCCTAAAAGCAGACGGCAGTGTACGTATATGTGGGGACTACAAGGTCACAGTTAACCAAGCGGCAAGAATAGATACATATCCCATTCCCAGGATTGAAGATCTTTATGCTACGCTCGCAGGAGGACAGAAATTTACAAAAATTGATTTGAGCAACGCTTACCTGCAAATTCTACTGGACAAAGGATCCAAACCTTATGTGATCATTAACACACATCGGGGACTGTTTTGCTATAACCGCTTGCCTTTTGGAGTGTCAGCAGCACCTGGCATTTTTCAAAGAATAATGGATTCGCTCTTACAGGGCATACAGGGTGTGTGTGTGTACCTTGATGACATTCTCATTACAGGCAGAACTGAACAGGAACATCTTGCAAATTTAGAGGAAGTGTTACACAGGCTCTCACAGTCAGGAATGCGTATAAAAAAAGACAAGTGTGTTTTCCACGCTCCTGAAGTCATCTATTTGGGACATAAGATAGACGCAGCCGGTCTACATCCCGTGGAAGAGATAGTGAGAGCCAAAATCTGTTACTGAGCTAAAATCCTTTCTCGGCCTGCTCAACTATTATGGATGTTTCTTGCCAAATCTGTCCACAGTTTTAGCACCATTGCATAAACTGTTGCAGAAACAGGTCCGGTGGCATTGGGGTTTGGAGCAGACAAAGGCGTTTACGCAGGCAAAGGCTCTGCTGCAGTCTTCAGACGTATTGGTGCACTATGATTGTAAGAAAGCCCTGGTGTTATCATGTGACGCTTCGCCTTATGGATTGGGAGCTGTGCTTGCACATAGGATGTCGGATGGTTCAGAGCGGCCCATCAGCTATGCATCACGCTCTTTGGCACCTGCCGAGAAAAAGTATTCTCAACTGGAGAAGGAAGGGCTGGCTGTTATTTTTGGCGTAAAAAGGTTCCATTGCTATCTGCTGGGCAGACATTTTACAATAAATTAGGATCACAAGCCTCTCCAGAGCTTGTTCAATGAAAATAAACCAATACCCCCAATGGCCTCGGCTAGAATTCAGCGCTGGGCTCTAACTTTGGCTGCATATGACTACAATTTCCGATATAAACCGGGGGAGGACCTTGGCAACGCAGATGCACTGAGCAGACTTCCTTTACCAGAAGGCCTACAAAAAGGGCCAATGCCAACCGAAACAGTTCTTTTATTGGAATGGCTCTCAACGTCCCCGTTAGATGCGAGACAGGTCAGCAAGGCTACCGAAAGAGACCCAGTGTTATCAAGGATACGCAGAATGGTTACAAATGGTTGGGTGGGGTTGCCAAATAGGGAAACCAAGCCTTATTTTAGCAGGAAACAAGAAATAAGCATCACAGAAGGTTGTCTCCTGTGGGGAGCACGTGTCATCATTCCACCTACAATGAGACCGCAAGTCCTAAAATTACTGCATGAGGCACACCCAGGGATAGTGTGCATGAAGTGTTTGGCACGGAGCTATGTGTGGTGGCCGAAAATGGACCAGGAATTAGAAAAGAAGGTCCAGGAATGTACCAGATGCCAAGCAAATCGGCACGCCCCTCCAGAGGCACCGCACATCCCTGGAAATGGCCACAAAAACCATGGGAAAGAATTCATGTGGATTATGCTGGTCCTGTTAATGGAAAAATGCTCCTGGTGATAGTGGATGCGCATTCCAAGTGGATCGAGGTCCACCCAATGACCTTGTCCACAGCTGAGGCTATTATTGACAGACTCAGAGTCACTTTTGCTGCTTTAGGACTGCCAGAATAAGTTGTTTCCGACAATGGACCACAGTTTGTGGGAGAACTATTCAGGCAGTTTATGGACCAAAATGGCATTAAGCACATTAAAACATCCCCTTATCACCCCTCCTCTAACGGTTTAGCAGAGAGGGCAGTTCAGACAATCAAGGAAGGATTAAAGAAAATGGAAAAGGGGAATATGGAGTCGAAACTGATCAGGTTTCTTTTCAAGTACAGGGTGACGCCCCAAGCCACCACAGGTAAATCACCAGCGGAGCTCCGATGGGACGGAAACTTCGCACCCACCTGGATTTGCTATACCCAGATGAGAGAGCCAGGGTCGAGCAGAAACAGGCACAACAGAAAGCAAATCATGATATACACGCCAGACAACGGTTCTTTAAGGTGGGGGACAGTGTGTTTGCTCGCAACTTTGGCACAGGGCCGCAGTGGTTGTCAGGCACCATAAGCAAACAGACAGGTCCAGTATCATACGTTGTATAATTGCAAGATGGTACAGCCTGCTGGAGACATGTGGACCATGTCCGTAGGGGTTTTCCTAAAGAACCTGAGACAGACATGCCGCAGCCTGGCAGTCCCCAACTAGAAGTAGAGGACACTGTGTCTGACCAGCCCAGTGTGGACCAGGGTGACTCAAGGACAAAGACACAGGATCAGCTTGCAAACTATGAAGAAGAACAGGAGATTCTAGAAGACACTTCTGAGAATCAGGACATTACAGTGGGGGACCAAACAGAAGACACAGCCCCTTTGCGTCGCTCTAGTCGTATCCCGAAGCCTCGGGTACTGATGGACGGGTAAAAGCTAAAACCAGATAGTTACAGGCAGTTACGGAAGAGAGGGCAGAATAATCCCTCATAATTGTCTGGAGGAACAGGGTAGTCCACCCCTGTCCTCATAGTGGGGTCAGGGATTGTTTGTGTTCTTGTTCTACATGTTATTATTAATAATAGTATTTTGTTTAAAAAAATAAAAATATAGGGGTTGACAAATACTTAAAGGGGGAGGAATGTAGAGTATTGGAGTGTTACGGCTTTAAGCAACGTATGCTAGACAGGTCAAAGGGCAGAAGGCGGGAGTGGAGATGAAAAAGGTTTTGTCTGGAGAATGGGGTCTGGTGCATGGCTGGTGTAATAAAAAACCAAGAGTTCACTTATTAAACACGTCTGGCTTGAATTTTTTACAGTTAATGTCTATGGGCTGTATTCTGATCACAGCGCAAACGCAAATGGCGCTTGCCCCTGATTCTGTGGCGCAAACATGGAGCGGAGACGTAAAAAAACCCCACTGCACTGAAATGTATTCTGAAGACATGTCATGACATGTCCGGGAAAAAATTGCATGGTTATATTAAAACTCTAGTACATTACAAGCTCAGAGGGAACGTGATGCGGCAAAATGAATCCGCTGCTGCTTACATGTAGTAATGTCAATGCCATGAAATAATGTACCTTGTATAATTATTATAAATAATAAACGATTGCCTTACGTGCCTCTACCTCTTCTATTAATATATCTCCTGTGTCGTGAAGCGTGGTTTACGTATTCTCTCAGCGAGTGACCTACCACTTGCAGCTCTGACTTGCGCTAGTTGTTCTTGCTCTGTGCTACTGCCGCAAGACATGATCGCCACTTCTACATTCAAAACGGAGCCTTGCTGTGACTCAATCGCATTCTGTCTCTTAAAGGGATTGTTGCCTGGCCCTGATTGGATAGCAGATTCCCCAACCTACTCAGCATTGATTGGCTGGGTGCTCTCACTGAGCCACAAAACGCACTTACGCTGGGTTTTTATTTTGATCAGAATCGCACTTTTGGAGAAGCCACACCCCACGGGGCAGATGCGTTTGACACTTTAACCACTGCGTCTGTGATTGCACTTAATAGTAAAAGCATAGTGAAAACATGGTGAAGGATAGGTAAGTATTGTTAAGCACAGAGAGGTACAGTCAAGCCTATTAAAAAGCATAGCAAACCATGGTAAGTTATAGTAAACTCGGCCAATGGGAAACTCCCAAACAATCTCTCTTTAAGAACAGTGGGGTTACGTTTTCAGAATGCATTTGTGGCCTACTGCGTAAGGTAGTACGCTTTAAAATAAAAACTGAAGCTCTATTCGGCTGTGCCTCAGCAGTTTCTCACTGTCGCATTGTTTGTGAAGAAAGCTCTTTGTTATCCTATTGTGGAAGAAAGGCGCTATATAATTGCAAGCTCTATGTCATTCCATTCTGTCACTCCCTTGTCACCGACATACAATCGGCTTGGTGATCCAAAGCAAATAGATATTGAAATGTGACGGTTATTGAGCTGTTTGCAAACACGGCCTGTGCAATCAGGGACTGGTATGCAAGACGATACTCCCAGTGCTCATCGCTGATGTGTTGTATATTTCCATGCGCGCATTGTTAATGCTGCTGCGTGGGGAACTGAAAGGGATCGTGGCAGTCTAGAACAAGCAGAGTAGTCACAGCAGATTGTATCAGAAATACAATGAGCGCTCTGCTCAGATATTATCTGGCTTTGTTTTAAGCTGGAACAGGCAACCCCTGTTTGCAAGGACAGAGAAAGAGGCCTATACCCTTTCCTGTCTGGAAAAAGCAGATTTGAAATAATTGTAGATAATAAAATTAGTCTCATAACATCCATTCAATAAACTGTAAAGATCTCAAATGTGCAGTTTTGAAAGAAACCTTTTATAGCAAACATATTTTCATTTTAAAACATGATATCTGGTACTACACTAGGTTAAAGAAATGTCTGCTTTTAGTTTGTCTTGTGCTTCCTGGGTCATTTCAGCTGGTCAGTGAAACTGCAGCTTCACCTATCTCCTGACATGCTCTCAGCCAGTAGCACACTTTCACCCAGAAGACACTGAGGTGAAATGACCCAGGAAGTACAAACAGATAACCCAAGAATAAAACGTCCTTTAACCTGAAGTAGCACCTGAAGCAGATCATATTTTTAAAATGAAAATACATGTGTACTAAAATGAAACTTCACAAAACAAAAAATGCCCTACTGTACCCGGGTGATGTGACCTCGCTCTAACCTTTCACAAGTAAAACCTCTCCCCAGTTAAACATCAGGAGCAGTCAGCCCTCCAGCCCAGCCATGGCAGCTCCCCTGGGCTTGACGAGGACGATTAAGCCAGGGCAGACAGTCCTAATTCCAAGATCTTTATTCACGTGTGCTCTGGGCCAGATAAAGCCATACGAATAATAATGTTACCCTCTGAAGAAATGCAATGTCATTCCATACTGCTGCCCTGTGCAAGTCCTTCTGGGTGTTCCAGCAAGATAACAACTGCCAGCCCCCCTTCACATTAATAAATGAATAGCCTGCACTGAACAGAGGGCCCAAAGTGACTCCTGACATGATTACATAGCTGGACCTTAACTCTGCACATCCTTTTCTAGACTCTCTGAAAACAATGACTCAAGGGTGTACTGTGCGAGATCTCTGGGACTCGCTCCGGGGTTAAGCACCCAATCAGAACAGCCATGCTGAGTGCTGCTAGCCACTTGATTGAACCCGCAGCATTACAAGGCCTGTACCAATAGTTTTTGGACAGCACTAGCTACATGCTTCACTGCGACTGCTTGAGTATTTCATAACTGTACAGCCCCACATTCAAGCACTGTTAAATCTATACTTCTAAATGATGAATGAAAGCGTCCAAGTCAGAAACATTCCAGTCCATCTTCAAACAAGGTGTGCTCTCAGCCCATTCTTCATGGCTGTGCTCGATGTGCTCACCCGGACACATTCTCTTACATTATAAGCTAGCAAGCAACAACTCACCATACAATAAAACCATGTTATCCATCTAAACTTCCTAAAAAGAGTCAACAATTCAACCTTACAGTACTGAGCTGTTCTGTAAATAGCAGAGATGGTCTGGGGAGCGCATTTTCTATGACAAATGGACAGAAGAGGACAGGTTACCAAGGGGCTGTTTGGATAACAGATGTTTGGATAATTGCTATTGTGCTGCTTTCTAACTGCTCTTCCCTGAACCCTTTTTGTTATATCCTTGCTACTAATAAATAAACGCAAACCCTTGAACATGGGCACCTTGTCTGTAGTAAATAAGAGCCAGGTAAAAAATGCATACAGATTGCAGCATGGAAAATACAGCTTTGCTCTTGAGTGTGATTGAACCAGTACAGGTAAGCATGGGAAGCTGATATAGGATACATTGTATTTTAAAAGATCCAGTGTTATGACCATTACTTTTTGAAGACAGCAAAGAGCAGATACAATAAAGCTATGAAAACTGACAGAATTAGTTCTGTGCATCCCAGTCCTGATTCCAGTAATCTCAAAAGCATGACTGGACTCAACCAACACTATAAGCACTCTGCAACGTCACTGAGAGTCAAGGATTGGAGGAGACCCAGTGAAGGACGCCCTAACCCTGTGAGTGTGGGCTCTGTGCTACACAGGGAGTCTCACTGGGTGTAACAGTGTCTCTAGAGTTAAATTAAATATAGGAGTAAATATTTTTTGTTTCAAAAACATTTAGCATTTAATGAAACATTTGTATTTGTGCAAAACTACAATTTCATATACAGTATTAAATCGATTGATAATTTAAACATTTCTTTATGGCTAATGTATGAGACACTTTAGCTTTTAATAACCAATTTTTGATTTACAAACATTTGTTTTCATATTTTAATTCAATATAACAAGTACATCTTTTCTTTGTGGTTTATTTTTTGATGTAACATAAATACAGCATCAAAAAACAAAATACATGCATGGATTTTTTTTTAATGTATCCATTTAAATTAAACAAAAAAATAATAACTTTCCTATTTGGACTTCCTGTGGTAAACACCAGCAAGTACTGTAGACATGACATTGAGCAGCATCTGAGAAGGTAATCTGTAAAGTGCATTTAGTCTATAACACATTCACCTCTATAAATCTAGAGGTACAGATAAGTAAAACTGAATCACACAGATAACTAAAGTCAATCTTACTGATTGATTCTAAAAAAAGCTCAATTTAAATAAAGCTTGTGTGCTTTGCATGAACATGATGGCCCCCTGGTGGTTAATGAATAAATCTCAAAAGCAGCCTACAGTTTAGACAATACAAATAAGCAGTGAAGCTGGTCCAGAAAAAAAAAACCCTCCTATTTGTTGAAAAGGGTGCAAAGAGCAGAATTGCTACTGCATGCCCCAAATCATTTTCAAGACATTTCAGCAAAACAGACCCACCTCAAGGATGGCAAGTCCTTCTACATCGAACCTCCTCTGAGCCGAGTATGTACATCTCCAGCATGGGATAACAAGTCAAAGGACATTCATCTTCAACTACAACTCTAAAACACTCATTTCAAGTAGTACAAGTCATTTTGGATTTTGACATTTTTCCCAATGTACATCCCAACACTTTGTAGACTCTTTACAGATGCGAAACCGGGTTCTATCTGCAGAAAAGATGTAGACATGCTTCTGCTGTCGCCTGACGGAATGGAGCTAATTCTATTTCGTTTATAGCTCAGGCAGCATACTGTACACACACAATATGTGTGTGTCTTTGTGGGTTTGTGTGTGTGTAATTCATGTCAAAAATTATTTTAAAGTTCAGTAAAAAAGCACTCAGGACTGAAAACCATCTGTTGTTTGCTCAAATGACCTTTACAAATGCAGAGGAGAAGTCAGTGGCATTGTATTGGAGCTACAAGCAGAGGTGGGGGAGTTTAAGACAACATTTATTGACAAGCCTTTACATGAAGCGGTCTTCCTCTTCTTATTTTTAGAACAGTTTTAAAAAATCTGGAAAAGCGGCCTAGCGAAGCAAAGAAAGTGCACGGTATGATTCCTGCGGGTACAAGCTTTAGCTGTGTGCTGGTGTAGTGATGCAACACTGTGAGATGACACTCTTTCTGTGCTATAACGGAAAAAAAACTCTATGTTGCCACGGAAACCATACATGAACCTGCAGCCATGACGATTCCAAAGCCATACAGGCAGACCCACAAGCAGACCAAATAGCATCTTGCATTCATAAAATCCAACTTCGCTGGCCTCTGCTGAAAGATTTCTACAGCCACAAATGTCATCTGTGTGTTCATTTCAAATCAGAATGTTTCTGTTTGGTCATTCCTTAAAAATAAGTGTCTCTATTGCAGAATCCCAGTTATGAAGAGCAAGGGCAGTCATTCTGTGTTGGTTATCAATCAACAATCATTCTGTGTTGGTTATCAATTAGCAAGAAGGACGCCTGACGCAAGATTGTTATTGTTGCTAACTTGATGCTTGCAGTTCCTTCAGTTTGGAGTACAGCGAAACCTGGCTATTAAGGCCAGTTTAGGGACCAACAAAATGTGGCCTTCATAGGGGGTGGCCTGACTACTGAAGGTACGTACAGTACAAAGTCAAAACATGTGTCTTTTATTTTGGTTTTCTTCTATGCAAACTGTTCTAATTCACTGTTTAGTTTCCAATACATACATTTGCAAATGTGAAAATGAGTTCCATCATATTGCAGGCAGGTTTTTAGAGGGTTTACAGTATAATGGCTTTATTAGGGAGATCATTTAACAGTTTGATAGTACTGATAGTGGTCTGAATACAGTACATGGGAGGCCTTAATATTGAAAATGGATTTCTTTTTAATTCCAAGAATACAGAAAGACTGGATGTTAACAGAAAATATGCATGTTGTTAATATTATTGAAGGTAATTCTGAAGATATGTATAAATATTGCTTTTAAGATATTTTATTGGGATCAGTATCGAAGAAAAGGGGCAGCACCAACTACATTAAAAATAGCATCCAAAACACAAACAGTTCCCATGATCATCACCCAGTAGTGAACCTGTACACTATGTACTCAGTGTGATAGGAATATATTAAGGAAACATAACCCGGAATAGGGGCATTACCACCCAGTAGCTGACCATGTCAGTAAGAGCCCAAGCCATAGGCTTCGGATCAGGATGGCTGCAGTTAGAAACTGGCCTTGGTTTCTAATTTAAATTACAGATGTTAGTTAGTTAGTTAGTTGGTTAGTTTTCCTATAGCTCTGTGAATTCTGTGATTGTTACTGCTAGATAATAGGGCTTTGTGCCTGTTGGCAATGCACATTATAAGTAATATGACCATGTATTTAAATACAATGCCTTTGCTATACAAACTATGCACTGAATTCCATTAGGCCCCCTAATGCAGTTTCCTTGTACAGTATTATTGAAATGGGGGTTCATTCCTCACTTTGCACCACTGTGTTTTCATTCCATGTGATTCTATGCCACCGCTCCCTTGGTTTAGACTTCATGTTTCAGTCACTGCAGGACTGATCGCCCTCGGGATAGTGTTTATCTGAATCTTTCACTGCTCCTCACAAGCAGCTTCCACATGAAACAGAAGACATATGTCTGCTGGAACTTAAAGCTGCAGTGCCTCAAATGGTTTAACGGTATATTCATATATTTCAACAATTACCATGTTGTAAAAATAGGCTTCCTTGCCACCCTGTCCCTGTATGTAATGCATTAACTGGCATGCGAAATATCAGCAGCATTACAGACTAGAACAGGATAAGAATTAGCAATGAAATCTTTAATCACAATTTAAAAGCATTTCCCCATATTCATGCAAAAATATCAGTGTGACTTACACATGGTCAAATGTACGGACAGAGAGACACACACATATATACCCGGGATCTGATGTTCTCAACAGCGTATGATAAATACTGTCAATACCAAATGTGATCACATTTGCATAAGCGGTTCTCAATATGAATGCATAAAGGTGTGAATTGTGACATGTGGAAGTACAATCTGCTTCACTAGATCTCCTCATCCCCAGTGTGGGATGCAGGGTTTCTTAATATGCTTGTAAGGTAATGTGTACAGGGTTAATTTCAATTCTGAGACATGCTGTAATTCTGGGTTGTACTGTATTATACATGACCTAAATTACAAAGCTATTTCAATATTGAAGCTGGAGACATGCTTGTGCCTCCAGTGGAGTACAGCAGCGCTTCTAGATGACAGCCATAACCTCCCGCTGCTGCGGCTAGTATCAAGAGCACGTCTGTTTGGTTCAGTGACAGAGGGGCAAGAAGGCTGCTTCAAGGAGGGAGAAAGCTGTGCGTCTGCAGCTGGAACTACCTTTAGGGAATGTAAATGTTTCTAAGTGCACAGAAAGCTAAACTACAGGAGAATCATTAAGTGTAACTCAGGAATCATTTCTGAACATGAGTGTGGGACACTGCAGGTGTTAGTGTTCAATCACTATTTCAATTAGTCTGTAGAAGGAAACCATGAACCAGAAGGGTGCTTTCCTAAGACGGTAAATGCTCATTTTTCAATAGCCAGCTGGTGGGTTTCTACAGTGCTCAGGGAGTAGGAATTGTTATAAAAAGCTCTAACTGTGTGTGTTGTGTTCCCCCATCGTTATGAAGTTGAATAGAATTGTTCAAATCAAACAGGCTTATACAATAATGTAAAAAGGAAACATGCAGTATGAGACTGAACATGAGAACCTAACAGATACCATATTAAAATGACACTTAATAATATTGTATAAACATACAAAGCAAATATAGTATAGAGCGAGTGTTAATAAATATTAGTGCTGGGACAAGTTTTCAAATATTCAACAGCTTTAAACGTATTCAGGGGTGACGAAAATGACTGTGTTTGTATTCGTTCATATAACAAAATGACTGACTGCTATCAAAAAGATGCAAAGGAAACTAAATGGTGCCTGAAATAAATAACACACATTCTACTGTTTAATAGATCATTTGATGGGGTACCCCTGAAAGACACAGTAATATGGTGTACAATAGAATATTCAAATATTTGTTTAAAATGTGAAATAATATTAAAACACGAAAACCCCATGTTTGCCCCATAGCTGATACACCTGTGCAAGTGCTCTTCTGAGACTGGTTAATACTCTACCACACTGAATTATTCCACACTCCCTTCAGAGTGTGCATCCTCTGCTGCTCTCCCTGACCCTGTGCCTGTGCTTCTCCCCCCGTCTGAATGAGGCACCGGGGAAGAGAGCATGAACACAGTCCACTGGCTCATGAAGGGTTTGTGTGCCAGGGTTCCTCCTGAGACTGCTGGGGACCGCATGGATACAGACAGTGCTAAATATAAACATGGCAAACACATTTCTGCGCCAACGCCGTTGCTGTCCCTGTCAGACTGGAGGGGGAAACTGTACATGCTAGGGATGCAGGAATCCAGTCCAGCATCTGTGCTCTTCTTTACGGTACAGAGGAGAGCATGATGAATGAAGCTTTGTGCTGGGTCCAGGGAGGAGACTGCACACTCCCCTTGGGTGGAAGCAGAACACCACCGCCTTAAAAAGTGCAAACATTTCTGTCTCAACTATAAGCCATTAGATAATTAGAAATGAGTGCTTTTGCATAGATTAATCAGAGAACAACAATTGAATCAATTAATCCCGTATCGAAAATATGATATGGGATTGCAATAATCAACACAAAGCATTCTAAAGAAGAATTTTTATATTCAAGGCAGGTTTTCAAAGATGCCTCTTTCTGTCTACATTTCTAGTTTAACTGGTCTTTAATGTATTTAGTGTTTACTTCATTATATTGTAGATTTGCTTACTCAATTACCAAGAATTGTAAAGACAGTAACTTGTGCAAGTTCGATTATCTAGCTCTATTTAAATATCTAGTAGAAATCCATTAAGAATGTCTTTTTTTAGTTTTATTGAGGAAAAATAAAATTGTTCAAGCATTTCCTTCTATTATTATTTGTTTATTTAGCAGATGCCTTTATCCAAGGCGGCTTACAGAAACTAACTAGGGTGGGCAAATTATGCATCAGCTGCAGAGTCACTTACAACAACGTTGAAAAGATGGAGCACAAGGAGGTTAAATGACTTGCTCAGGGTCACACAGCGAGTCAGTGACTGAGCTGGGATTTGAACCAGGGACCTCTTGGTTACAAGCCCTTGTCTTTAACCACTGGACCACACAGCCTCCTGCATGCTTTGTTGCTAAAATCTTAAAGGCATGTACCCATTACCTTTTTTACTGCACCCCCCTTCAGAGATTATTTTTATTGCTACGCTCCCCCCTTCTAGTAAACAGTACAATATTTAGAAAAATATGTTTTTTAAATAACATATTGTAACGCTGCATGTAAAATGAAATCAGGCTCCACACAGGCAGTAGCTTCGTGCTTGAATTCAACAGTTTATTAGCACAGGACAAATAAACAATTAAGGACCATGCCAAAGCAAAACAAAACAATAGAAACCTATCTCTCTGTGCTAAATTCCAGTGTACCTCTCCCTCTCACTGAGACAGCCTCTGTCACTCACTCGCACAACTGCACTCAGGCGTACACTGCTATTTATCTCTTCGCATTAAACCGTGCCCTCCATCCATCTTCACCAATCCCAGGCATGCCATGGCCATCATTCTGGGGGTACAAATGCATGTCCAGGATTGGTGAACCTGGGCAGACTGGCAACCAACACTCCCCCCCACCGCTAGCTAGTGGTGTGGCACAGCAAAACATCTAAATAGGTGACTAATCTTTAATAAAATTGTAATATATATTTCTAAGATGGATACACTATTACAATCACTATTCATAACTGTATTAACAGAAATACATAAGTCACTTATTCTCGTTCTTCATTCCCCATTTAAATGTAAGGACATGAAGGATTTAAAAGCCCATTTAATTGTTTCACAGCCAAACCCCGTAAATTATTATTATTACAGTTTTGTTATTACAGTATACCTTTTATTTATATCACAGTCTGGTTTTACTAGTAGAAACACCCTTCATTATTTTAATCTACAGTCATTGAAACGCATTTCAATAAGTGACCAGTCTTTATTAATGTTTATGCAATTATGAATAGTAATTGTAATGTTTATCCAGCTAAATTTTGTTATTATAACTTTATAAAAAGATGTATTTAATAAAATGTTTCACCTTTGTTTTCTACATTCTGCAGCAAAACCCATAAATTAAACTAAAAGCTAAGACCCCTCCCACTCCAATTTATAAACTGCAGGTGTATCTAAATCTATTTTTTTTTTTATTTGATTGATTTGTGAACAAGTGTATTTGATATTAAAACCCGCCGCCGCTGCACTTTCAAATCAAGGAGGGCAGGACAATGGACGCGCTGAGCTAGGATAGGTCTGAAACGACACAAGCTCTGTGGACAGGGATTGGTCAGATTTAACAGAGGGTTGGTCAGATTAAACACGACCTCTGCCTGCATCACACAACCTCTGCCTGGAGGCCCATCGACTCTGCCATTTACAGCAGAGCTTTTACAATTGCCAAGAAGTCAGAAAAAAAGTATTTTCCAGTCAGGTATTGGCGCCCCCAAATATCCTCGTCCCACAGTTTGAAAACTTCTGATAGACATGAACACAGTTTGCAGAACTGTAACAATGTTATCAAACTGGAGCGGCAACAAATCCTGCTTTCTTAGTAGAATGTACCAAAGACCAAACCAAAGAAGAATCTAGTTTGGATACAAAACTTAAATATTTTAACAAATACTGCTTAGAAGCAGACATAACTTATCATGAACAAAAAACATATATTGTGCAAATAATCAATCCTACTGCATGAAACAGCATTTCTCTCCTTTGTTTAGAAGTCCAGTTAACTCCAATTAAAAATGAAAGATTAGTCAAATATTAAATTGTAACAGGAAACCTAGTTTTATGTTGGGACATTGTGAACACACAAAATAATACTTGTTGCATGAAGAACAGATACATGAAAAATGACTTTATGGGTTGAAAGATTTTCCATCTATAGGTCCTGTTAGCTAGGGGTTCTTCAGGGTCATACACTGGGATCCAATGCTTGTTTTCAAACATTTACGAAAGGGTGGTGCTAGCAAAACACTAAATCATAAATGGGAAAATACCCCCAAATCTTCTCACAAGATCAAACAAACAGCTCTGTATGTTTAATGACGCACCCATTCAGTTACTGCATTTGCTGTGGAGCTACCCCATTTCTGACACTTAAGAAGCTATTTTTTATTTCGTAGTTCTAAATAAGGATCCATAACTAACAGCAAGTTAGATTAGCCTAAATAACTCCTGTTACATATGCTGTGTGTTATCTAAGAATTTTCTATCAAAAGAACTGTCAAATATTTGTTTTTATTATTATGATTAACAACAACTGTGCAATGAAGAATTATTCAGTCCCTGGTCTTCTGAACAAATGCAAGCCAATAATAATATTTGAATATGCACATATTGTAAAGCAGTGCCTGGGTTAATTAATAGATCCTTTTACAGTACTTTCAAACTGAAAGGAAGGAAAGTACCTGTAGAAAATACACAAGGGTTCTATGTGGGTAAAGAAAAAAAAACACAAGTGAGGGAAGAGTTGTTTATGTCTTTACTCACGATTTATTTGATTTGAGTTACCCACGAAGAACCATTGTGTTTTCTGTTTATACCACGCCTAATTAACCATTTACACATTACGATAGATTTAATTATGGATTTTATTTTTATGGATTAAACACTGCAGTTGCTGTGCGGAGGTCTGAATTCAAAGCTTGTCGAAGCCGCTATAGTGACATCACCACTACAAGCTGGCCTTTGCAGTAAATAGCTTTTGAACACCCACACATGTAATATAAATAACAAATAAGACCACCTGAGAGACTAGGCATAGCTTATATAGCTACAAGGGGGTTTGACAAATCATGCTGTGATTGCATTATAATACCAGTCTACTACCTTAAAAAAAACTTTAGCAGAAACGATAACAGGCCACCATTACAAGAAACAGCATAATAATGGATTTGGAAAAGCATTATACAGTAGTTCTGTTAGCACAGTGCCTGGTACCTTGGCACTGTGATAGGTTACCTGTCGTGTGTATTGGCTCATTGCGACACCACTGGCAGGCTGCTCTTGTGTTTACATTATCTCGTAGTAGTGACCCATTGCATTGCTGTTGTACCCACTGCTGCAATGCTACTGAAGATCTTTTGGGAAGGGATCTCCTAATGGATTTAATGGATTTGTAGCCTGAACTAAGGCAGGACTACATTGCAGTTTCCACCAGCCCCAATTAAGGCTACCAACTCCTGTTAAAATCTATTGGTTGGAGTATATGCGCCATAAATCAGAGGCAATGTACAGTACCCTCATGTTTCCATTGGGCCCAGGTTAAAATATCCTGAATGGACAGGGAAGTGTCAAAGGGAACGCTAGGCTCTAGTGTGGGGGAGGTGCTGAGAATAGCTGGTGATTACTACGGCTCCTTTGGGAGCTTTAAAGGTGGTAAAGCCATCTGGACGGCTGTAGGGATTGATTTATTTATTCATTTCACATTCTTTTACCAGGAAAAAAGCAGTACAAAATTGTATTCTATAGTGTTAGCAACCACCTTGGCTTCGTATAGCATTGTCGCTGCTTACTGTGGCAGCCTGCTGTTTAGTATTGCTGCAAGTTTATTTTTTTTTGTCTTATATTTTTGCCCACATGGAGTCATGAACCAGCTGTTCAGCGGGTCTACACCTGAGCAATCTGTTGCTTAGCTTAGTTGCGTGCAGCTGAATCACTTATATGAGGGCGTTTCTGCAACCAGTTGCAAGCAGTTGCACAACTGGATGCTTACAGTAGAACTTTCAAGAGATATTAGTGACATTTTTTATCATATGCACGGTTGCAAAATATGATTGGTTACAATCTAGCCCATACTGCTGCACTGCAAATGTCTCTGACAGATGCACCCTGGAATAAAGCCCACGAAGTTGCCATGCCCCTGGTGGAATGGGCAGTGAGCTTTTTTGGAGGGGGCAAATTGACCAGCTCATAGGCAGTCTTGACCGTGTCTGCAATCCACTTGGACAACCGCTGCTTAGCCGGGCTTGACCATGGGACCATCAGACTGCCTCCAACTTTTCGTCCTGTCAACATAGTACGCCAGGGTCTGCACAGAGCAGAGTGTATGGAGCTGCAGCTCTCCATCAGACTGGAAAGGAGGTGAATGGAAAGCCTCCAATTCTACAGACTGGTTGACATGGAATGCCAAGATGGCTGAAATAGCTGACAGATAAACTTTTAATGTAGAGGGGGATTTCCCCTTGTCAAACAGGTCCAGCAGGTCACGGTGCTTCGGCAGTCTCCATGGCTGGCCGCTCAGGAGCTGCATCAGGATTGAAAACCAGAGTCTTCTGGGCCAATATGGGGCTACTAGGAGCACCTTGGCCTGATTCTGCCTGATTTTCTACAGACACAACAATAGCAGGGCAAGCAGTGAGAAGGTGTATAACAAATGTCTCGGCCACTGGTGTGCCAAGGCATCTATTGACTGCACCCAGCTACCTCCAGACCCTCATCTCTCCCTACACCCCCACTCGACCTCTCCGCTCCACCTGCACTAGAAGACTGGCTCTACCTCCTCTACGCACCCCTGCCTTCAGAGCCTGCTCCTTCTCCACCCTCACTCCACAGTGGTGGAATGACCTTCCCACAGATGTCAGGACTGCCCAGTCCCTGACGACATTCCAGCGCCTCCTTAAGACTCACCTCTTCAGACAGCACCTGTAGAACTCCTCTGTTTTTCCCCTGGGACACTTAACACCCTTCCTTAAATGTGCTTTACTTGCTCTTATCTGCCCCCTATTTTACTGCATTTAATCCTGTACTTCAGAGTACTGTAATCTGCAAAGTGTTTAATCTGTAGTATTTTGTATTTAATCATATCCTGATGTAACTATCACTGACACTGTTCTCTGCTGTATTATTAAATTGTATTTTGTCACACTTGTACTTGCTTGAACCAAAGTCATTGTATTTATCTTGTTCTTAATTGTATTATTACTTGTACTGTGATACTTGAAATGTATTTGCTTACGATTGTAAGTCGCCCTGGATAAGGGTGTCTGCTAAGAAATAAATAATAATAATAATAATAATTGCCAGCAAATCTTCGTCTCCTATTATGGAGAACCAGAGGGAACAGTGGGTTGATTCCTGGAAGGCAAAGAGATCTATCTCTGTTCTCCCGAACCTCTCCAAGATGAGGCTCATCCCTTGGGGTGAAGCTTCCACTCTGAACTGCTGGGGACTCCCCTTTAGAGGAGGTCCACCGCCCAGCAGATGTATTGCCCGCAGTGAGAGGAGGTTCTCATATGCCCAGAGAAAAAATTTGCGGGCCACACGATGGAGACTGGGCGACCAGAGGCCACCCTGGTGGTTGATGTAGGCCACCACTGTTGTGTTGTTGGTACGGACAACCACGTGTCTCTCTCGAACCTCCTGTGCAGGAGACCCAATGCAAGGGTCTGGAAAGCTGCTGCCATCAAGCCCAGATGTTTCTGGAGCATCACTACCATGACGGCTCTGTTGAGAGGCAAAAGCTCCAAACAGGCGGCTATTCTCTGCACTCTGCCATCCAACATTTTGAGCCTCCTTCGGCTCAGATACAGGTTGACCTGTCTGAGGTCGAGGATCGGCCACCATCCCGCTTGGGCACTAGGAAGTACCTGGAGTAGAACCCTTCCTCCAACTGGAGGGGGTCTATCATGCGAATAGCCCAGTTTTGCAGCAGAGCTGCTACCTCATGAGACACCACAGCGGCGTCCTGTGGGTCTGTGGCTGATGTTGCAGTCACACCCCAATAGGTAGGGGGACCGTGCTTGAACTGCAGCAAATAGCCTGTCTGAACAGTATTAAGCACCCAGATGGTTCCCTGAGAAGGGGCCCTGGGCCTATGGCAGCAAATTCCTTGGACTGCTGCTTAGCCTGTGGCTAGGCCTATTAAAGCCTCCACGTCAAACAGCTGCAGGCAGCTTCCGAACATCACCTTTGGCAGTGGTCTTTAACATCACCTAGGGCACCAATTTGCCGTTGGTTTACGTACTGGCGGTGGTCGCTTGGGAAGCAGGTGAACCAGCTTAAAAACTGAGATTAAAAATTGCTCCTCACTGAACACGATGCTTGCATATAGACGAGTCCTCATTACCGTGACGACTGTAATAATAACACCATCATACCACCAACCTACCTCTCCTCTAATGGACAAGGCTTCAGACATAAAACTTCAAATCTAGTCTTGCATCTAGACCCTTGTGTAGATCATTGACAAGAGACTGCACTAGAAGTAATAAGGAATCAGGAAGAAACCAGCATGTTCAGATTTAAAACAACAAGTTTAAAACCAAGAAACCCAAGAAAAGGTGGGCTTTGAAACAATTGCTTTTGCTAGTAGGGGGTTATTAATTTTAAAATTTTGACAAGTAGGTTGGATATCTGTTCTTGATTTTACCCCCCAAAGAATGTGTTTTTGCAATGATGACGGCGAGGACAGCTATCACACGCAATGCTGTACTCGTCTTGGCTGTTGCAATTTCAGTCTTCAAACAAAGGACAGATATCCCAGCTAATATGTCTTTATTAGTTGCAAATTGATAACATTTGCGGTACCGCTGCACTTATGGGACATTTTGCTTATTAAAATCCCTGTTTTTGAAGAGGGTTGATTCGAAAGCCTTCTGAGTGGGGTACAATGTACAGCAAACCCCCCACTCCACAGCACCACAAACAAGCAAAGTTTTTTTCTTTGGGTCATGATAAGTGCAGACCTCATGTTTCCCAGGAACAGATAACAAGCATGAGGTCTGCACAGTAAGATCTCCAGGTCCCATAACTGCTCCCTAGGCCCTGTACTAACTGACAGTCAACGGCCTGTAGTGGGGGAACAAGCAGAAGAGCGAGGCCATTCCCCTGCTTGATTTAAACAGTAGAGTTCACAGATTTTCAAAAAAGACTAGCCAGTGTAAGTATCCTCGACATCGGAATGCCTGCATGAACATTGATGAAGCTGGCAAGCTCCTCTTACTTAAAACTGATGTTAACAGTCTCTGTGCACTGTGAGTATTACAGCATGCAGACTTCAAAAGAAATGAAACATGCCAGCATGCTACCTGTCCCTGCAGACCTAGTCACAATAGAACTGTGTTTATTGGAAATGTGGAAATGAAAAAGGGGAAGGGGGGTCCAAACCAAAGTATTGACAGGAAATCCCACATTTCAGTGTTTTACTACATCCTCTGGAGTCGTGTACTCACTGCAGTATGTCAAGGGTTTATTGCAGTTGAGAAATCAAACATTCCGACATTGTTTTCTTTGGTTTTCTTTTTCTTTTCAGTCAGTTCATTGTGAGATAACCCAACTGTTCTGCTTCAGTTTTTCCCATCTGGTCACAATGCTGTTAAAGGGTGATCTGGATCATAATCAGAGAGAGCACTTCCCTAATATACCCGTCAGCAAAGTATTATCAGAGAGGCAATCACATCTCTTAAGACTAGCTAAACCAGCAAGTGAATCCCTGGAAAAGGACGAGAAACACTGGCTTGTAATCTAAAATAATTTCTAATAGGAAGAATAATAGCCGCCAACAACTTCTCTAAAGCCCCTTCACAAACAGCATGAACAAAGCAGAGCTCAGACGTTTTAGCTTGCAAATCTTTTCCACTGAATCCTAATAAAGTGCTAATTCATTCGGTTCCTGCAATGTGTAGCGCTGATCCATCCTTTGCTAAACCCATCCCCTTCTTTTTTTTTGCATTGCTTGGTTTGGAGCAGAATAATCCCTGGATCAGACTCAGCGCAGGTCATGAACTGTTCTGTCACCAGCTGTTGGAACGCTGTGCTCAGCCTGATCACAAACGGAAGGCAGATACACCCGAGCATTCTATAAGCATCACATTGTTTTATTTATCAGGCTGCTTTCAGCAGCATAGGTACAGCGCATTCAATTGTTCCAACCAGCATCAGTGTAAATACCAACACTGTTTAGATCCTTAAAACAGGGCCCTGTTTTGTACAGAATGAACAGTGGGTTTCTTTACTTTACAAACCCCGAGGAAACGAGGAAACACTGATCAACATGATCCAAGTAACATAACATGATCTGAAAGCAGCACCACATAATTATTGAACCCAAATGCTGAACTGTTTCATTACATAGCTATATTCTGCCTCCTAACTTTAAACATTGTTCCATGACAGCACTGAATCGGTACAAAACCTGGATTTCTGATCTCTGGGCACCAGTGAAGAAGGGTTTCGAAGGGTCAAGTGTATTATTGTGCAACAACAAAGGCTGGATATTTTTAAAATGAATAGGATGATGTGTGTGAAGTGTGTATGACAAAGCTGAAAACGCTGTGAGAGACAGCATTCAGACAATCCCACCACCTTTCACAAACAGACGCTTTTTTATAGACCGTAATTTTTTATAGACAGTATTTTCTTTTGTATCGACAGTATTTTTTTCAGACTTTTTTGTACAGTGATTTTTGTATAGACAGTGTTGTTTTTGTAAAGACAGTATTTTTTTGTACAGTGTTTTTTTGTATAGACAGTGTTTTTTTGTACAGTGTTGTTTTTGTATAGACAGTGTTGTTTTTGTATAGACAGTGTTGTTTTTGTATAGACAGTGTTTTTGTATAGACAGTGTTGTTTTTGTATAGACAGTGTTGTTTTTTGTATAGACAGTGTTGTTTTTGTATAGACAGTGTTGTTTGTGTATAGACAGTGTTGTTTTTGTATAGACAGTGTTGTTTTTGTATAGACAGTGTTTTTTGTATAGACAGTGTTGTTTTTGTATAGACAGTGTTTTTGTATGACAGTGTTGTTTTTGTATAGACAGTGTTGTTTGTGTATAGACAGTGTTGTTTTTGTATAGACAGTGTGTTTTTGTATGACAGTGTTGTTTTTGTATAGACAGTGTTGTTTTTGTATAGACAGTGTTTTTGTATGACAGTGTTGTTTTTGTATAGACAGTGTTGTTTTTGTATAGACAGTGTTGTTTGTGTATAGACAGTGTTGTTTTTGTATAGACAGTATTTTTTGTATAGACAGTGTTGTTTTTGTATAGACAGTGTGTTTTTGTATAGGCAGTGTTGTTTTTGTATAGACAGTGTTGTTTTTGTATAGACAGGGTTTTTTTGTATAGACAGTGTTGTTTGTGTATAGACAGTATTTTTTTGTATAGACAGTGTTGTTTTTGTATAGACAGTGTTTTTTTGTATAGACAGTGTTGTTTTTGTATAGACAGTGTTTTTTTGTATAGACAGTGTTTTTTTTGTATAGACAGTGTTGTTTTTGTATAGGCAGTGTTGTTTGTGTATAGACAGTGTTGTTTGTGTATAGACAGTGTTGTTTTTGTATAGACAGGGTTTTTGTATGACAGTGTTGTTTTTGTATAGACAGTGTTTTTTGTATAGACAGTGTTGTTTTTGTATAGACAGTGTTGTTTTTGTATAGACAGTGTTTTTGTATGACAGTGTTGTTTTTGTATAGACAGTGTTTTTTGTATAGACAGTGTTGTTTTTGTATAGACAGTGTTTTTGTATGACAGTGTTGTTTTTGTATAGACAGTGTTGTTTTTATATAGACAGGGTTTTTTTTTGTATAGACAGCGTTTTTTGCCAACATTTTATCTGTTGTTATTCTCTGTATAGTTTGACTAAAGTTACTAAAGAAGTCTGAACTACTGTACTACATTTATTAGCAATATTGATATAGACTAGAAAAGGCGTTGCTTTTGAGACACTACACAAAGACTTACATATCAACCACATGCACCATGCTGTTTCATTAATGAATGTCCCAGTTCAGTCAAAGTAATGTTAAATCAAAATACAACGAGTGCTATCTAAAGCACCAAACACACGACCCACATGTAAAACGACATTAGCTCTTTCAGGAGTGAGATGTGATGAAAATGTCAAAAAGAACGCTTAACTGACTAACTACTTTCATACAAAAAATGCAACCCAAAATCCACAACATTGCATGAGAGTAAATTAGTGACTTTTCTTAACATTTCAGGTGGTAAACAAGTTCCAAAGCCCCTGCCTCCCTAGCAGGCCTGTATTCATTCCTGCTATTACATGCTCCTCTTAAACTACAGCTGTCTGTGCTCACCTCCAGGGATTAGACATTGGTTTCTACTTGTGATACAGAGAAAAAGAATTGATTATAATAATAATAGCATTCCAACCAGGGGCATCCAAGTAATTTATTAATGTAGGTTGATTTGCATTCGAGATACAGACAAGTAATTTGTAATAGAACATTTTTCAAAACCCAAAATGAATTTAAAAAGACTACACTGGTGGAGGGTGTATTATAAATCTGTCACCTATGAATGCATCAGGCTAAACAGAGTTTAATGCCTTGACTTACTTAAATTAGTTTCATTTGATTGCACAGTCTTGGTCATACACACAAGGCCCTGGCAGGAACTCTAGAATGTGCTGTCTGTTACCAAAGGATTGTTAAAGAGTAAAAGCTCTTTTCAAAATGTCCGCTTTAGTGCACTGGGGTTTGAGATCTGTCCTCTAAATCATTGCAGGAAGAGCAATAGAAAAAAGCAAACATAACAAGAAGTGCTCTGGCTTTTCTGTTCCGTACCACATCATGGATCGTTATTGTTTGTTACCTGTTGGACAATGTGGATAATAAAAAATTGTCAGGATGTTAACAATGAAAAGAAAAATGACAGGTACATTATTTAAACAGTTGTAGCAACACGTTGGGACGTGTAACGCTATATTTACCAGAAACGTATAACAAAATGACATACTGGCACAGACGATATTTTTAAAACGTAATAATGTTTAGTTGAAGGTCTTTAAAACAGTTTTTACACTGGTGTTCCCTTAACCCGGCGACTGTCATCTGGTGGACATGCCTCCCTAAAGGGGGTAAGATTCTGGTTGAAAGAAAATGTAATTTTTTTGTAACCTTGGTGTGTTATTCGGGGAGGCATGAGCTAGGGCTCCTCCTCCCTATTTCCTTTCCTGCCAATAACATCTGCTAAACCCTGGCCAAATCTATCTAACTCTGTCGTCTTCCCATTTTCTCACCTCTAGGTTCCCCTTGGGGGAAGTATCGGTTGCTTCCCAGCCTTGGAGACCGAACGGTTTGGTCTCACCTCCGTGAGCCAAGGGGAATCTCCTTACATTTCTCTAAGTTATAAAGCATATCTCTTCTATTATCTCGAGGTTTCTTTCTTCCTGCAGCCCACGCTCGTGTCCAGTCAATAGGATCTATGTAAAGACTATTTTTTTTTTTAAATGGCTTTTCAGGGCTCAAATTTGGCCAAAATCCTTAGGGGCATCTGGCTCCTAGATTTCAAAATGTGGTCGCCAAATAAAAATTTAGGGGCCAAGTAAATACTCTTAGTTAAAATATTTCGTGACATCAGTTTTCCCCCATTGATTAAATCTACACAAATCTAGTGTTTTTTTTATTAAGCAACATGTATTTAATAATTACTTAATAGTCACTTCAAACGGCACCTAAAACACTTTGGATTTCAGTTTAGCATTTTATGGTTGCAGAACATGATATTATAACTTACTGTATAGAATATGGATATGAGATTTCCTGTAACCTGATTGGTCAACAAGCGTGCCTTAATCCACTGTAGAGCCAGCCCGAATATACAGTATTCAAACTGTTTAATCACAGTTCCAAATCAATCTGCCTGAAAAAACATAAATACAGTACAGCATCCATTTGTTTGTGTAATTTATCTTGTTCTGGTTTATTAAAGAAAATCTCTGTTCTCGTTGTACCCTATGAACGCTATCTGTCAATGTGGTATGCGTATCCAATCGATTTAAATTTAGTAAGCAAAGAAAAAGTAAAAAAAAAGTATATAAATAATGTTTGTAATCAGCGGCAATGTCAGCTACTCTGGGTTTTTTTTTTTTTTTTTTTTTAATTTAGTCGTTGCCAATTATTTTTTATTATTTTCTCCTCAATTTGAAATGGCCAATTATTTTTAGGCTCAGCTCACCGCGACCACCCCTGCACTGACTCGGGAGGGCGAAGACTAACACACGCTGTCCTCCGAAGCGTGTGCCGTCAGCCGACCGCTTTTTTTCACACTGCAGACTCACCATGCAGCCACCCAAAAGCTACAGCGTTGGAGGACAACGCAGCTCTTGGGCAGCTTACAGGCAAGCCCGCAGACGCCCGGCCAGACTACAGGGGTCGCTGGTGAGCGGTGAGCCAAGGACACTCTGGCCGACCTAACCCTCCCTCCCCCCGGGCGGCGCCACCCCCTGGAAGCTCCCGTCCTCGGTCGGCAAAGGAATAGGAATAGGGCACATCCTGCACTCCACGTGGAGCGCCTTTACTGGATGCACCACTCGGGAGCCCTACTCTGGTTTTAATGGCAAGTTGTAAAAAATAAAACAACTTGATATCAGTAGCTCATCACAGCAGACTTTGAATAAACTTTATGAACACACTGAAGTAACTGAACAAAGCACGATTAGCAACAACATGTTGGCTGTACCAGATATTATCAATTATATTACTTTTGCTAATACATCTTATGACGTATGATGTAACTTAAAAAAGAGGATGATGAGTAAGTAGATTCAAGAAAATACACAGAGTCCTTTTCTTCACTCAGTTGTTAGGTTTATTGAAATATGCAGGGAGTCTGGTCCCAGGTACAGGACAAACAGAATACTCCTTCTTACAATCGTTGCATGACATTAAATACCCTTCTGCATAGGTGTCTCTCTCCTCCTCTTTCTCTGACACTTAACCAATAGAAAAGGTACAACTCATTATCCTGTTACCATATATTCCATTTTGTGTGAGTGTGTGTATGTGTGTGTGTGTGTGTGTGTGTGTGTGTGTGTGTGTGTGTGTGTGTGTGTGTGTGATCTAGTGTGAAGATCTCTGAACTCAGTGCATTCTTCAGACCCTGGTGCCACAAAGGTCCATACATCTGGTTTTTGTCATCTTCCTTGTTCCTATCTCTCCGATTTGCCTAAGACCCTTTGATCCCAGTGGCACTATCTCTTTGGATCTCTCTGAAGTCTTAGAGCCTGGTCTCTTCTGGTCCCCTTGAAGACTAGCTTTATGACCCCCTCATAAACCAGCTGTATTTTCTAAGCAAAAACCTGTTTAACTAGTTTTATACCCCAGTGGACTCCCCGAAGGGCAAGCTTCTTTCATGTCAGGGCTGGAGATCAAAGGACTTGTTTGTACAGCCATGTGCTGCTGGCCAGCCATTTGCTTTGACACAAAATAATCTTTTTCAGTTGTTACAACTTCAGAGTAACTTCTCTACCATATTGCAGCTTTCATCTATCACAGCAGTGCTTGCATTTTTGGAACTAACAGTTTTTTCTATCCAATGTTAAATCACTTTTCAGAAAAATAACATGAATACAGCCGTCATTCCTCATGCGTAGCAAACTGCTATTCAATACTTGTTCCATGTTTTCCAACAACGTAAGTAATAGTAACCCTGGTACCCCATCAAACGACCCAATAAAGAAATACGAGAGACACTCCTCTGTACAGTACAAATCGGGGCTATTTATGCATCAATTATGCAATGTTTTTCTTTGAAAGATATATTTTTTCCAGCATTGAATAAAAAGGAGACTGTAGTCCAAAAAATGATAAGAACATTACTGGAAAATCTACTATCATTTATAACTGTTTCTGCTGACTTAGTAGAAGAGGCATGCATGTGGGTCATTGGAGGCTACATAACCTTTTACATCAATGTATTATTATTATTATTATAATGCAGTGCACACAGGCTACAATACAGGAGATTGATCTGATAAATTATGTCGGCACCAATACCGCAGAACATACAAAGACTAGAGTTGGGTATGCCAGCGATGATGGGTGAATTAGATAAATATTGATCCTCATAGCAATCAGCTATCCTATTTTACATATTAATTTAATATGGTTAATTTTGTAGAACGCAAAGGGTTCTCTTGGATGAATTGGGAAGTGCGTTTCCCCAAAGCAGCCTCAAAAGAAGACGGAGCAAGTGGTAGGTACCTCAGTCATACAAATCAAAGTTTAATTCCATTCCCATCCCTAAACTAAAACAGTTCTCCTGCTGAGCTAGTCACTGTTTTATAATGTGGGTCTTGTTCTCTTTTATTAGATGCAATTGAATGCTAATAAGTTATGAAGCAACACAAGTGGGTATATGTATATTGATACCAGAAGTGAAACCAGAAGAAGAGTTACCAATGACAGCCTTATACAATCGCCCCCTAGTGGCTTAGTACAGGACTACTGCATTGCCACTGTGGTTGTGCTGATACCTGCCTGATTAAAAAGACAAACTCGGATTGACAGACACTTGTCACGACCGTGCATTTGTCCTTGATAGAACCTTTGGGCCACTCTAATTTATTGCGTATTCCGATTCTAACATGCTGGTGAACGATCATTTTTGGATCACAAATTACCAGAAATAATGTTTCAATAGTGACAGATGGCTTGAAATTTGCAAGCATTTATTTTTTATTTGCTTCAATTAATGTTTTGTGAGTGCCCGAAAGGCAGATACTTTCCAGTGAAAAGTCTTCCTGATTTATATAAAGCTGCTTGAATTAGCTAGGCTAACCCGAACAGCATGGACACCTGTGATCCAGGATCTTCTGCTCCACATATCAGGGTGCATTACTGCACAAGCAGGCCTCTCTTTTTCTTTGTTGTGCTTATAGGATTTATTTTTCATGCACACTGTTTTCAGGGCTTTTATTTTTATACTATAGAAACGTGGTTCTGCTCTTGCCCAGTTGTGCCCCTCAGGAGTTTTGATGGGTTGAGGCATCTCAAGAATTGCTAAAATCAAATTACAACACAGCAAGCATTGTGCCTCAATTGCAACAAAACACTATCTCATGGGAGAGTGAGCTTAACTAGCATTATGTGAGATACTGCACTATATAACCCCCAACATCATTATAAAGAGGATATAACGACCAGATGGACAAGCATGCCTTTTTCATGTTGTAACAGACCAAACTACTCCAGAAATGTCATATAATTTATAACATTCTGGCAGTCCCAGAGGTGCCCGCTTATTAGTGGTATGATACTGTGATCTTCTACACGGAACTTCAGTGGTCAGAACGCAACGCAATCTGCGTATTATTATACACCAGAGTATTGTTTCAGAAAAAGTAACAGGACTGCTTTTTTTATTGAAAATAAAATAAATCTTTTTGACTGACCAGTTTGGGCCATTAAAAGAGACACAGCTGCTTTTGGTTCTTAAATTCAAATCATTTGATATAAACCCAAAACAAACTAGTCATCAAGTTTAATAGCGCATAGTTCCATTTAATACGGTGTGTGTGTGTATCACAGACCTCTCCTATTGGTAAACCAACACTCACAAGAGCAAATGATTGTGTCTGATTAACAGCCTGCAGGAATTCCAGCTCTCAGAGTGTGGACTGGGCCCTCATGCTAGCAGGGCTACAGGACCCACAGCTGTTTCTGCTCAGGTTTCTGGTACTGGTTCTCTCATTCATGCCAACATCGCTGTGTGTTTACTAATACTCACACAGCTGGACTGGACCTGATGAAATCACATGACTTTCATGCACATACTGAAAGATAATGAAATCAGCCTTGATAAGGGGGCTCTCGGTGGCATAGCATATTCACCCTTCTGAAGACCTGGGTTCGAATCCAGCACAAGTGGAATAAAGATTTTTTTTGTTACCACTTAGCCTTCAGTGGACATTCGTTCTCTGCTTGAGAGAGGCCCAGGACTGAATGGAAGGAAGTGGGTGTTCAGCTCAGGATTGAGAGGTGCTTCCCTGCAGAGCTGTGATGGGGCTCTCATGGTGCCTGCCTAAATAAAGCCAGTGTCACTGCCCCTCACCTACCATGAGCACTAAACTACTGATTCAAAGCTGGTTAGAAAAAAAAACACAAACACAATTGACTCATTTTTAGGCGGCTATAGTGACGGGTGAGATGTGGCCATGTCTGTAATTGTAATAATATTTCAATAAACTATCCCACATACGGTAAGTACTTCCTTGGTGTTAGTTTACTACATTCCTCCATTGTTTAGGACACAAGCTTCTTCATCCTTTGAAACCTTTGAAATCCTGTTACAAGAAGACAAAAATGTGAAAACAAAATCTTCCCCCTCAATATTTGTTGTTATGTTGATAACATTTTACCGGAAACACAGCATATATCCACTACACCTGACATAATGATATGCAATCTACTTTAACAGGACCTCAAAGTTTTTTATTGTTGACAAGCAGCTACTGAAATTCCCTATCTTCAAGCCCTTGAGTTTAAAAGCTAACGATTGCCCACAGTTTTGAATGAACCTTGCTCTTGGTGTTGTATGGGCAAACCCTGCAAAGCTTGTACATGAAATGTGTGCTGGATCTGATGGAGTCTGATCCTCCATAGTCTGCAGTGCAATGGGCCCATGCAGGACCCTGTCTCCTTCTGCAGCTGCGATGTTAATGCAGATCATGTTGCGGTATCTCAGGGAAGTGACTCTGCTGCACAAGGGGTAGGAGACGGGAGCAAATACTCCTTACAGTAAAGTGTGGAAAACACCTTGGTGACGCCCAAGCAAAACCACCAGAATCTCGACTCTGCAAGTAAATAGCAAGCTAATTGTGTGCTACTGCTTCAATGTTACCACACAGACAGTGGCCACGCAAGCTGTGAATAAAAAATTAAAGGTTGAAACCTTGCTGCATTGCAGCCAACAGGCTATTGGAGACTTTGACTTGAGATCACGATGGATCTGGTAGCACACGTCCTGATCTGGTGGCACAGTGTCTGTCTGGTACTGATGTGCTTCAATGGAACAGCGGCAGCAGATTTCATTTTTATTCAACCAAGAAGTTCCCCTGTGTCCAGGACTCCAGCAACCTGTCCTAATTATAAAACACAGACAATACAACACACCATCTGTCCACAAATAACTTCTACAGTAAATGATAGAAAAGACTCCAGGTCATTACATCTGATTAACAAAAGTATGTATCATAATACAGCTGTGACCAAAGGTTTTGCATCACCCTATAGAATGAATTAATTTTGCTTTATAAAGTCGAATGAAACCAGCTAAATAATGTTACGTTAACATGTTGAATTACATACCGCTTTGTACTTCTCCAAAAATATACTTCACAAAAAACTAACAAAAATTGAAAAATGTGACATTTCAAAATCTAACTTGAAATTCTGTACTATTATTATGGCTTCTGGTAGACTTTTATATCATTTTGTAGTTTCTTTGATTACATTACGTTACATAAAAGATCTACATTGTTTCGTATAATTTCTTTTTTTTTTAAATTGTGTTTCAATGCTAAAATTCTAGGTGATGTGAAACCGTTGGCCATAGCTGTATATTCCCTAATTGAGTCTCAAATCCTTATGAATATTGTTCCATAACTGTGGGACATATTTTTTAAAAGATCTTTTTCCAAATACTGTATGCACCCTGAGACTTGAGTAAGACCAGTTCATTGTGATAAGAGCAAATGTTATTGACAGATCAACAATAAAACCAATACACAGCAGCACAAATACATCGCTCTGAATGACCTCACATGAGTTTACACAACAGTATATATAAGCCACTTGTTTTGTCCCTGTTACAATATTGCTCTTGGCTTCTGTCTATCTGTCACTGACACAAATTTACTCATACCACGAAGATTAAAACAATATGCATGCGTGTGAAGGTCTCTCTGCTCGCTCCACATCACAGTGGTGGTGTCTGACAGTGATGCGAGGTATTCATCTTGCCCAAGGCAGTCCAATTCAAGCAGGATCTTCACAGTGACCTCTACATCGGCACTCCAAAACACAAAGCAGCACTCCTGTCTGTTATTAAAGTGCCAAAGATACTGAAACAATTACTAGCTAATAAAGTAGCCAGCATACCATAATCGTAGTTCTCACAGCTGGGCTGTACATTAGTATTATAGTGATGTGTGTATGTGTGTCTGTGTTTGTGTGTATGTGTGTGTGTCGCAGTGGCTGTAGGTGTGTGTACCTGTGTGTCTGTTTGTCTGTGTCTATGTGTCTGTGTCTGCGTGCGTGTGTCTGTGTGTGTCTGTGTCTGCGTGCGTGCATGCGTGTGTGCGTGCGTGTGTGCGTGCGTGCGTGCGTGCGTGCGTGCGTGTGTGTACGATTGTATTGGGGCATTTCAATATGAAAACAGATTCATGAATGTTCTAACCAAGTTTCATCACAATGGATTAATGGTCACTATTGGCACTAGAAGACTACGCGGTGATCTGATTCAAGCATTCAGAATCCTAAAAGGTATAGACAATGTCGACCCAGGGGACTCTTTTGACCTGAAAAAAGAAACAAGGACCAGGGGTCACAAATGGAGATTAGATAAATGGGCATACAGAACAGAAAATAGAAGGCACTTTTTTACACAGAGAATTGTGAGGGTATGGAACCAACTCCCCAGTAATGTTGTTGAAGCTGACACCCTGGGATCCTTCAAGAAGCTACAAACAACCAAACGAGCAAGATGGGCAGAATGGCCTCCTCTCGTTTGTAAACTTTCTTATGTTCTTACGTTCTTATCCATGAACCCTGACCTGTATCTGTGGCAAATATGTCTTTAGAATGATAACATTTGCAAACTATGTTGGTACTTGTGGCAGGTGGAAGCCCTGCTGGTGTAATGTGTGGGTGTGTGTGGGGAATATTGGGTTGGCAAGGAGGGGGTTAAATTCCTCCCTGCCAGAACACATGGAAATGTGGCTGGGGCCATAATAGAATAATGGATGATTAATTAGAATCCAGCCACAAGTGTATAAAACGGCAAAAAACTGTTTGTTGGGTGCTTGTCAACACCTCTCATAGTCCAGAACAGACAAACTACAGTGTTTATCAACACCTCTCATAGTCCAGAACAGACAAAATACAGTGTTTATCAACACGACTCATAATCCAGAACAGACAAACTGCAGTGTTTATCAACACCACTCATAGTCCAGCACAGTCAAACTGCAGTGTTTATCAACACCACTCATAGTCCAGAACAGACAAACTGCAGTGTTTATCAACACCACTCATAGTCCAGAACAGTCAAACTGCAGTGTTTATCAACACCACTCATAGTCCAGAACAGACAAACTGCAGTGTTTATCAACACCACTCATAGTCCAGAACAGTCAAACTGCAGTGTTTATCAACACCACTCATAGTCCAGAACAGACAAACAGCAGTGTTTATCAACACCACTCATAGTCCAGCACAGACAAACTGCAGTGTTTATCAACACCACTCATAGTCCAGAACAGACAAACTGCAGTGTTTATCAACACCACTCATAGTCCAGAACAGTCAAACTGCAGCGTTTATCAACACCACTCATAGTCCAGAACAGACAAACAGCAGTGTTTATCAACACCACTCATAGTCCAGCACAGACAAACTGCAGTGTTTATCAACACCACTCATAGTCCAGCACAGACAAACTGCAGTGTTTATCAACACCACTCATAGTCCAGAACAGACAAACTGCAGTGTTTATCAACACCACTCATAGTCCAAAAGGTCACAAGTTGCCTCTTCTGGTGGGAATTCGCCAGGAATGTATGGAGATCTCCAATGGGTTTCAGGTCACAGAAACACTGGGCTTCTGGCTGTTAAAGACTAAATAAACAGGCATTACATCCCAGCCAGCTTCAATGCATGGCAACACCTAACCCACCCGCCAGAGGAGAACTGCTACATTGTGGGGGCTGGGTGGTCAAGGGTGCTTGAAGCCCAAGACAAGTGCACTTAACAGGGAAGAGCGGGGATACGCTTAATTTACATGCCATGATAATTAGAAGGGGAATCAACAGGGAAGAGTGGGATATGCTTAATTTATATGCCATGACAATTAGAAGGGTATTCAACAGGGAAGAGTGGGATATGCTTAATTTACATGCCATGACAATTAGAAGAGGAATCAACAGGGAAGAGTGGGATATGCTTAATTTACATGCCATGACAATTAGAAGGGTATTCAACAGGGAAGAGTGGGATATGCTTAATTTACATGCCATGACAATTAGAAGCGGAATTAGGTAGGGTGACACATGATTGAAGGTTGGCTCTGTGTCTTTTCATAGCTTTAAATTAAAGGGCTTGTTAACTCAAAGAGCAGTTTTGATTTGGTGTAAACAAATCAATGGTGTTTGTGTTGGGTTATAAGGTGAATGTCCAGCCATTTTGTTGTTTGTTTCAACCATTTATTTTGGTCTCTGTGCCGACTTGTTTGTTGCAAGATGAAAGCAAGCAAAAATACAAATGGCAGGAAATGCTGTTGACTATGATCCTGGGTTCTTCTGCAGTGAGTGGGGGTTTGTTTACACCAACTCAAAACTGCTCTTTGAGTTAACGAGCTGTGTTTTCTTTTGTTTTTTATTTAAAGCTATGAAGCATGCAGTCTCCAGGGATTTTGATGTGTTTGTGACAGTGGGAAAAAATCCTTTGGAGTACTGTGACAAGTGTTGATAAACACACATTGTGTTGATAAACACTGCAGTTTGTCTGTTCTGGACTACGAGTGGTGTTGATAAACACTGCAGTTTGTCTGTTCTGGACTATGAGAGGTGTTGATAAACACTGCAGTTTGTCTGTTCTGGACTATGAGTGGTGTTGATAAACACTGCAGTTTGTCTGTGCTGGACTATGAGTGGTGTTGATAAACACTGCAGTTTGTCTGTTCTGCACTATGAGTGGTGTTGATAAACACTGCAGTTTGTCTGTTCTGGACTATGAGTGGTGTTGATAAACACTGCAGTTTGTCTGTTCTGGACTGTGAGTGGTGTTGATAAACACTGCAGTTTGTCTGTTCTGGACTATGAGTGGTGTTGATAAACACTGCAGTTTGACTGTGCTGGACTATGAGTGGTGTTGATAAACACTGCAGTTTGTCTGTTATGGACTATGAGTGGTGTTGATAAACACTGCAGTTTGTCTGTTCTGGACTATGAGTGGTGTTGATAAACACTGCAGTTTGTCTGTTCTGGACTACAAGTGGTGTTGACAAACACTGCAGTTTGTCTGTTATGGACTATGAGTGGTGTTGATAAACACTGCAGTTTGTCTGTTCTGGACTATGAGTGGTGTTGATAAACACTGCAGTTTGTCTGTTCTGGACTATGAGTAGTGTTGATAAACACTGCAGTTTGTCTGTTCTGGACTATGAGTGGTGTTGATAAACACTGCAGTTTGTCTGTTCTGGATTATGAGAGGTGTTGATAAACACTGCAGTTTGTCTGTTCTGGACTATGAGAGGTGTTGATAAACACTGCAGTTTGTCTGTAGGCTTGCTGTATTTCATTAGCTTTGCAAGAAGATTGCAGTTCATTTCCAGTCAAAATCAGAAGACTGTACTGTACTGTGGAACTGTCAAGTTCAAATGTATAAAAGCTGCAGTTTAGTTTCCTTCTGTGTTTAGCCCAGTACACTGAAGAAGGAACTGGCTGAAATATTTGTCTTCTTCAGTTAGTTTTACCTTTAAGGTGAAGTCCCTTGTTAAATATGAATTTAACATATGTTGTATTCCTGTTGACATGTATGTCTCATGGTTTTCACAGATTTTGTTTAAATCTCAAATAATAACAAATAATGTTAAAAACATGGTGTTGGATACCTCCTGTTTACCTTTTACCACTGCCTATGATCCCTGAGCAGAGCCTGATTGAGACGATGATCACTGAGGTTTCTAATATATTCAGAAGGACGGCACGATGCAGTGGGTTTGCAGTTGAAATGCAGGCTGAGTTCTGACCCTAAAGCTTCCTCTCCTAATAGCTCTTTTATTCATTAGCCTCCTCATGTAACCTCCTCCGCCATCCCGGACCTGCTAATTAGCTTCATTATGTTATAGAATTGATTGGCTTTCATTTCAATAATGTTTAATTATTCGCTCATTTTAATAAAACACAAGAAGCAGTCAAATATACAGACTCCTCCAGCTCTACACAGAGGGGTTCAGGAAATCAACTTTGCATTGGATTGTGTGAAAGAATTGTTCATTCATATCCCCTAAAATAAAACAAGCTACAGAGGTGATCTTAAGAACATAAAAACGTTTACAAACGAGAGGACGCCATTCGGCCCATCTTGCTCGTTTGGTTGTTAGTAGCTCATTGATCCCAGAATCTCATCAAGCAGCTTCTTGAAGGATCCCAGGGTGTCAGCTTCAACAACATGACTGTCCCATAAGTCCAAATGAGCAAACATATGTACCATGAAACAATGAGCAAGGTTTTTATTAAGGTTTTAAAAGCACTAGCCAAGATGGATTTATGCTACATTCAGTACCAACACATTGTAACAAAATAACCTTCAAATTACTCAAAACAAAACCCAACTGGAAGAATAGCAACACCAAGACTTATTTGAACACAACTGGATTATTCTTCCGCAATGGGGCTGCAATAGGATACAGATGCTACTACAATAGTACTATTGGCAACATGAAATTTGTTCCGATAATCCAGAATATCAGATTCATGACGTTTGAATAATTGAGTGTCAGTTTTGTGTTAACTGGTTTGTTTTTAGGGTCCTCATTCAAAAGAATGGGGATTGTTATGCACTGATTGTGTCCATCTGTCTGTCTGTCTGTCACACTCAACATCATGAACAGGATAACTGCCCTGATTTTGCACCTTCATCAAACTTGCATCACACACTCCTAGCCTCCGTTTCGGATTGCATTCAGCTAGAATCTGCTCAACTTGCAAATTCAGAGAAATATTTGTAATCTTTCAGTTACTGTGCGATTATTCAGCGATTCTGAGGACTTAGTTTTTATTGTACCAGAACTGATAACACAAACTGTACAGGAAACAGCCTTAGAGATGCTAGTTCCAGCACTGGGCTCATAAGGAAACAACCTTCATTAATATGTAAAACTGGTGCTGCAGCACACTGCCAGTGTCGAGAGGAAGCTACATCACTAGGCCTGGTCTGAAAGTGGGCCACTGTATCTGAGGTCTAGCCTGTTTTGAATGTGTCAGGAATGGCTTGTCTGAGGTGTGCTGGGCTCCTCCCCTGTCACTGAGATACTTTACTGGGACGTGTGCTCCACACAGTTACTCCCTAGTACAGGTTTCTTTATAGGCATTCAATCTAGGCTGAGCCTTGAGGGACCAGCATATTTTTATCCCTATAATTGAAGCTCCAAGCGGAGCTGCCAGATTAACTGAAACATATCCAAGATTACAGACTTTATATATATATATATATATATATATATATATATATATATATATAGGTCTGGCAATGGAATGTGAAACAAGCAATGTGATTGGACGAGCAAGGTTCCAGCTGTCCGTATATAGGATGGATACGGACAGTTGGAACCTTGTCACATACTAGTAATTGCTGCGCTGCTTCACAGAATTTACAGTACCGGTAGCCATCTTGTTTACAGCAACTATAAAACTGAGTGACCAACTACCTGCAAAAAAAAAACCAAAAGTAGTAAGTAATAAGTAAACCAATTTCGATGAAGGACAATTAAATGAACTGGAAGACAGCAAAACAGAAAAAAATACCAAAAAAATCAGAAAGAAATTGTCTCAACTGGAAAATGCACATATTAAGAAAATCTTAATGAAATCTTAAAGAAAATACTAAAGGATTTCTATGTGTACTTCATCAGCATAATAACCCCTTGTAACATGAACAAATACATAAATACCCTCATCTCATTCGCTGTAGTAAGCATCCATTTGTTACTTGGCAAATGTGGCCGTCCATTTTTTACTGCATATTTATGGATGGGCCGTCTGTCAAGCACATTTCCTGCCAGTGAAAAACAAAACTGCAGAAAATTGTCCACTAGCCAGCAGAGAAAACAGTAGCCCATAATAGTTTCTTCCAATAAACTTAACTGTTACACACTGTCACCATGTGTTCCTTTCACTCTTGTCAGGTGCATCCGGGGTCATCGGTGTGGGAGAACACATGGCCAGTGATTGGCTAAAACAGGCAAAAGGGGAGGGGAGGCATGCCACCCCTATTTTTTTGGTGACTTTACTCAGTGTTCCGTGCAAGCCAGCTGAAGAAATGGAAGACTATGATTGGTTAATAGACATGCTAATTATAAATAGAAGAGACAAGGGTGTGTCTGCCTCATCCGAATGTACAGCGTTGACTGAATGGAGAATGTGGATCGGATGGCTACCTTTGCATACAAGCTATATATTTACTGTTGCATACTACATAGAAATAAATCAATACATACAAAAATCTTATTCTCGAAGGGGTCACCTAGTGGCTGACCTGGTAAAAGCACAGCCGCGTGGTGTGCAGGGAGAGTCATACAGTGCAGGTTTGCATCCTGGCTATGTGAAGCAGGGCGAGTCATACAGCGCAGGTTCACGTCCTGGCTGTGTGAAGCAGGGCGAGTCATACAGCGCAGGTTCACGTCCTGGCTGTGTAAAGCAGGGCGAGTCATACAGTGCAGGTTCACGTCCTGGCTGTGTGAAGCAGGGCGAGTCATACAGCGCAGGTTCACGTCCTGGCTGTGCAGCGTCACCGGTCTTCACTGGGGATTCTGAAGGGAGCGCTGCATTGGCACTAGCGCTCTCCTCGACTGCTTCTCCTCATCGCGCTAGAGTGAACACTGCTGGCCAGGTGCCCGGTGAGCTCAGACACCTGCAGGGCTGGCCTTTGTCCTCCAGTGGCCGGTAGCTTGCTGACATCCGCTCTCAAGTTCCTGGGTGTAAAAGAGGAAGCTGGCTTGGTCGTGGGATTGGAGGATGCCCACTGAACCTTGGGGTCTCCTGAGTGTGTGGGGAATTGCTGCGGTAGGAGAAAAAATAATTGGACATTCCAAATTGGGGAGAAAATTGGGGCTAAATAAAAATAAAAAAAATCGAGAGTGGGCAGTGCCTCTTCTGATGAGCCACCACAACTATACCTATATTACACATTGAAGTCCAGTGTTCTCTTTTTTACTATGTGTCTTACAAATAAAAAAGTGAAACATTGACTTATACTTGTGCATTTCACTAACAATATGGTCTGATTATAGAAACAGGATCATCAGTATAAAGACATGTTTCTACAAAAGAGGCAAAAATGACCACGTTCATATTCATATCTATAAAATATTTCATAATTGACTGTAAAAATATATACCATGCAAAGGAAACCAATGCAGATGGGGTCAGAAATAAATAACCCATTCCCTTTGTTTAGCCATATAAAGATGCCACATAAAAAATTGCAATTACAAGATGCCATTTTTGAATGTAGCCCATTTTAGTTACAGTATGTGTACTTGTGACAGAGAAAGAATGAATCTTGGTTATAAATCTCCCTCCCAACCTATGAGGGCACTGTGTAAAGGGAACAGTGTGCCCCGGACTGGATGGTTTGGCAGGTCATTCCAGGGTCGGCCAGGAAGGGGGCGGAGCCACAGTACACCAAGTCATCGCCCCAGACGGGAAGCGATGTGGCAATCGAGGATTGGAGGAAAAACGATTGCACTCGCTAACCAAGGGGACGTGGCTGAAGGTACAAAAGGGGATGTGGCCGAGCGAACGACTCCTTTGTTATGCTTACGGATGAACCACTGAAGTACTGTGATATACCGTGAGTGTTTAGTGTTTGTTTTCTTTGTCGTACTAATTGTAAACGTTTGTTCTTATTAGACGGCTATCACGTACCAGGAGCTGTCGCTAAAAGCCAGCACCAACCTGGACAACACCGCACCATTGTTCACAAAATAAATGTATTTCACCACTGGCACTTAAAAAGCACTCACTTTGGACTTGTGATCATGTCTGTGTTCTGTGTGTGTATTTACCATCATTATTATTTCGGGACTGAACCCCGTGGGTTTTACTGAGCAGTACACATAGCTGTGTATTGCCAGTGATTCTTATTTACAGTTCTCAAGTGACTTTGGATTATAAATAAAACATCATTGCACCGTGAACGTTGTTGTTTGTCATTACTTGAGCACCGCATCACCTCTACACCAGCGCACTGCAAACCATTTTGCCACAGTACTGTATTTCACTGACATTAAAACAGGGGGGGCAAGATTTACTCAAGAAGAGACTACAGCAGGTTCTCCAGCAAGAATGAAACAGGTAATATTTTTATAACAAAATATCTGGTGCTATTTGTTTTCCAGTAATTTCCTGGGAAGATGAATGGTGACTGCAGAGTCCTTAATGTGAGTCAGTGGTTAATCAGCATTTTTAAAAAGCCCCCCCTTTTAATCTGCAATTAAATATTCATGGAATGCTACTGTAGATTGCCTTCTGCTGGCCCCACTGTGGACCGAATCCCAAATGGCTATCTCACTGAAGGTCAAGTGAACCAAATGAAATGTGTTTCTGGACAGATCACTTGGGAAGTTGCACACGCCTATATATATGATAGCAAGCAAGTACAATGTTGAGGATACACTGGAGCCCTGGGGACATGCAACAGGGCTCATTGATTGGCTTGAACTGTTCTATTTTTAGAAGTAAAAGGATTTGTCAAAAAAAGTATTTTGGCTTCTAGCTGCCTTGAGAATTGAATTTTTTATGTCAGTTTCTGTAAGTTCTGTAGAAATGTCTGTTGGAATAGGATAAGCTGACAAAAAAAGAGGAAATGGAGGAAATATTTGAATCTCCAAGTTATGACTATTTTCCCCATATAACTGATTTTAAAGCAAGATTTCCACAGAACTGATTTTAAAGCTAGATTTCCATAGGAGTGATTTTAAATCTAGATTTCCATAGAACTGATTTTAAAGTTCAATTTCCTTCCAGGTTTCAAGTACAATGCTAAATATTTGAAAAATACTGTTGGGATTATGAGGATTAAGTAGCATGTTACAGAGTGGATGTTTACACTGGCAGTATAGACATGTAATAACAGAGTAGCATGTTACAGAGGGGATATTTACACTGGCAGTATAGACATGTAATAATAAAGTAGCATGTTACAGAGGGGATGTTTACACTGGCAGTATAGACATGTAATAACAAAGTAGCATGTTACAGAGGGGATGTTTACACTGGCAGTATAGACATGTAATAATAAAGTAGCATGTTACAGAGGGGATGTTTACACTGGCAGCATAGACCTGACATAGGGAATCTCAGCATCCATATGTGCAGTGGTTTGGAAGTCTGTAGCATTAGGTCTTAATCAGCATAAAAAAATGGTCACATGACCAAACTATGGTAGCCATCTTAGATAGGGTGACCAGATGTTCCGGTTTAGCCAGGACAGTCCCGTTTTTCTATTAAAGGTCCCGGTGTCCCGATATTTTTCTCAAAATCTTAAAAGTCTGGTTTACAGCTACTTCCTGTAGTGCGACGCACTCTAAATACCTTGTGTCAAAATAACGTAAACCACCGCTTCCTTAGTTTATGGCATATTTTATGTATTAAACTAATTAGCCACAAATTATACACCTAGGAGTGTACTGAAATTAGCTAGCTGCATAAAAAAAACAAAAGGAGTGAGAGGATGGTTGTTTAGATAACCATGACATATCCTTTATTTAAATAGTTTAATTAGTCATCAGTTATTTAACAATGTGTCCCGGTTTTGAGCTTTGAAAATCTGGTCACCCTAATGTCAAAGAAAGTTGCCATTAGACTGTGTCCACAGTTTTCACAACAATGGAAATATGAAGATGAAAATATAAAAAAGGCTCATGAGATAATAACAGTAGGTCGTCCAGTGGGCTTAACATTCAAGCTCCTTTTACCAGGATGCTTAATTATACTAAAACCTTTTAGATAGCTTACCATGGCAAGTTCTTTTGAGATGAAAGACTGCAGTCTACAAATATAGGTAAGTCAATATAATATAAGAAAACAGAATATACTTTGTTAGTAAACCAGTAAGAATAATTGAGGATATAGTGACAGGCTTGGGTTGCAATAAGATGAACTCCCTGCTACATGATAGCTTTATTATACCGTAGCTGAAAACGATGGCAATTCCTCTTATAAAAATACAGATTTAGGCTACTGCATGTAACCTTGTTATAGATACCCAAATGGTTTGAACTGCTGCAATACACATGGAATAATTCCCATGCTAGAATATAAACCCTTTGCCAATCAGGTGTTAGTCCTGTGAAAACACAGCCCAGATGCTGTTATCCTCATTAACCTCTGCTAATACATGTCCACATAACGTTTCACGACAATTGGATGAGTGTGGAACAAGATACTGGAATAACACAGCAAACAAACGGACAGCCCTCCACTATATTCATATAAGCTTTATAAAGCAATTGAAATGGAAACAGAAAATAATAAGACCCCTAGCTGGATAAGTCTCCCCAAAATAGAAATCACCTTTACATGATTTTGAAATAAAGCCTTTCTGCCATTTTGGAGGTCTTGTTTCTACAATGGCTTCTAGACAGACATTTTGAATAGGAGGTTTTAAGGGCAAGGTAACCTAACAAGGGGGGTCCTGGTGATAAGAAGGGTAAGAAAGTGTTTTTAAAAGCCGGGGTTACCAGTCCTTTAATGAAAACACGCATTATAGAAAGGGTTCAAAGCTTTGACAGTCAAAGCTCATGTAAATCAATGCACGCTGAAAAGAAAATAGTTTATGGCCTCTTCATTTAAGCAGCAAAGTGATTACCAGCTGATGTATAGCAAAGTGAGTGAGCTAATCCAATATTGAATTCAGTCGTTCCAGAGGTCATTTCCCATTACGGTCACCTGGAGCAAATGCAAGACCATTTTCTTTTCCTGAGTTTAGTTTTCTTTCGTTATTCAATGGTGGTGAAACAACAAGGTACCTTTGGGCCTGACTTATCAATTAGAAGCTATTCATTAGAACTGTTTTCTCTGCCAAGCATTCCCCTTATAAAAGTTTAAAAGTGAAAGCATGGTAAAGCATAGATAAGCACTGTAAAGCCCAGAGAGGTGTGGTAAGGCATATTAAAAACCATGATAAACTCTGGTAATGAATAGTGTAACCATGGGAAAATAATGCAAAAATACTGGTAAACGTTCATACAGACGTGCTCAAATTTGTTGGTACCCTTACAGCTCATTGAAATAATGCTTCATTCCTCCTGAAAAGTGATGAAATTAAAAGCTATTTTATCATGTATACTTGCATGCCTTTGGTATGTCATAGAATAAAGCAAAGAAGCTGTGAAAAGAGATGAATTATTGCTTATTCTACAAAGATATTCTAAAATGGCCTGGACACATTTGTTGGTACCCCTTAGAAAAGATCATAAATAATTGGATTATAGTGATATTTCAAACTAATTACTTTTATTGGTATCACACGTCTCCAATCTTGTAATCAGTCATTCAGCCTATTTAAATGGAGAAAAGTAGTCACTGTGCTGTTTGGTATCATTGTGTGCACCACACTGAACATGGACCAGAGAAAGCAAAGGAAAGAGTTGTCTGAGGAGATCAGAAAGAAAATAATAGACAAGCATGGTAAAGGTAAAGGCTACAAGACCATCTCCAAGCAGCTTGATGTTCCTGTGACAACAGTTGCAAATATTATTAAGAAGTTTAAGGTCCATGGAACTGTAGCCAACCTCCCTGGGCGCAGCCGCAAGAGGAAAATCGACCCCAGATTGAACAGAAGGATAGTGCGAATGGTAGAAAAAGAACCAAGGATAACTGCCAAAGAGATACAAGCTGAACTCCAAGGTGAAGGTACGTCAGTTTCTGATGGCACCATCCCTCGCTTTTTGAGCGAAAGTGGGCTCCATGGAAGAAGACCCAGGAGGACTCCACTTTTGAAAGAAAAACATAAAAAAGCCAGACTCGAATTTGCTAAAATGCATATTGACAAGCCACAATCCTTCTGGGAGAATGTCCTTTGGACAGATGAGTCAAAACTGGAGCTTTTTGGCAAGTCACATCAGCTGTATGTTCACAGACGAAAAAATGAAGCTTTCAAAGAAAAGAACACCATATCTACAGTGAAACATGGAGGAGGCTCGGTTATGTTTTGGGGCTGATTTGCTGCGCCTGGCACAGGGTGCCTTGAATCTGTGCAGGGCACAATGAAATCTCAAGACTATCAAGGCATTCTGGAGCGAAACGTACTGCCCAGTGTCAGAAAGCTCTGTCTCAGTCGCAGGTCATGGCTCCTCCAACAGGATAATGACCCAAAACACACAGCTAAAAGCACCCAAGAATGGATAAGAACAAAACATTGGACTAGTCTGAAGTGGCCTTCTATGAGTCCTGATCTGAATCCTATCGAACATCTATGGAAAGAGCTGAAACTTGCAGTCTGGAGAAGGCACCCATCAAACCTGAGACAGCTGGAGCAGTTTGCTCAGGAAGAGTGGGCCAAACTACCTGTTAACAGGTGCAGAAGTCTCATTGAGAGCTACAGAAAACGTTTGATTGCAGTGATTGCCGCTAAAGGTTGTGCAACAAAATATTAGGTTAGCGGTCCCATCATTTTTGTCCATGCCATTTTCATTTGTTTTATTATTTACAATATTATGTTGAATAAAAAATCAAAAGCAAAGTCTGATTTCTGTTAAATATGGAATAAACAATGGTGGATGCCAATTACTTTTGTCAGTTTCAAGTTATTTCAGAGAAAATTGTGCATTCTTCGTTTTTTGTGGAGGGGTACCAACAAATTTGAGCACGTCTGTAAGGGTAGCTGTGTCTCATTTTCTTGGTAAGAAACTAAGGGCTGGTACTGCACGAAAGGCTCTATCTAAAGATTAAATCAGTAGGAATAAATGGTAAAGTAGCAGCATGGATTCATAACGGGTTACAAGATAGAAAGCAGAGAGTTATAATTAGAGGCCAGGCATCAAACTGGAGTAACGTAACAAGTGAGGTACCACAGGGATCAGTATTGAGACCATTGCTATTCTTAATCTATATAAATCACCTGGACCAAGACATAATTAGTAAACTATGTAGATTTGCAGACAACACAAAACTGGGAGGGATAGGGTAGCCAACTCCAAATCAGCAACTTTAATAATACAAAGAGATTTAGACAAGATTCAAGCTTGGGCTGACACATGGCAGAAGAAATTTAATGTGAATAAATGCAAAGTCTTGCACATCGGGAACAAAAACATTAGAGGCAAGTATAACCTGAACAGTAATGAAATAGAGGCGGCTATGTATGAAAAGGACTTGGGGGTAGTAGTGGATGAATCTCTTAAGCCAACTAGACACCTAGCGGAGAAGCTATAAAAAAGGCAAATAGAATGTTAGGTTATATACCAAGACAGTTGAATTAAAATATAGAGAAGTTATATTAAAATTATACAATGCACTGATACGACCACACCTAGAATACTGTGTCCAGTTCTGGTCCATATAAGAAAGACATGAGAGTATAGAGGAGCGCAACATGATTAATTCCAGGATTGAAGGGTATGTCATATGAAGATAGGCGGAAATATCCTAGAAAGAAGGAGAGCCAGAGGTGACTTAATAGATGTATTTAAAATTGTCAAGGGGTTTAACAAAGTAACTGCTGAGAATTATTTTTCACAGGTCACAGAGAACAGAACCAGGGGCCCCGGGTGGAAGCTGAAGAAGGGCATATTCAGAACCGAGGGGACAAGGAGCTTTTTCACAGAAAGGGTGGGGAACTATTGGAACAGTCTGCCGAACAGAGATGTTGAAGCAGAGACTATTGGATCCTTTAAGAACAGACTGGATGCTGTCATGAACAATACTGTATAACCCTCTCTGTAACCACATTAAGACCTTTAGCTAGCTGCCTGGAGGAAGGGCGGTCCATTTAGCCATGTATTCCTAGAGGTTTCATTTCCCCTATTAACTTTGTTTTTCCTCTCCTGAGTGCTAACGGACCATGCTTTCATCAAAGCGAGCGAGCATAGGTCACTGTATTTGTACCTGGAGGTAAACACTAGCAGGGTTAAAGTTAAAGAGTGGGGGGATTAAGATGTGCTGCTGTTTAGATTAATAAAATAGTCCAGAAGTCCAGAACCACAGGAGCACACCTAGAACAGTGTTTTCAATGGAGCAGTCCAGAACTACAGGCGCACACCTAGAAAAGTGTTTTCAATGGAGCAGTCCAGAACTACAGCAGATTCAGTAATACTGTTTGCCTGCAGTCCTTCTTCATTCGTTCTAAAGCACACCTGCTATTCAACACTGTTTTCCATGAGAACAGTCTCTAAGGAGAACAAACCTGTGACATTCAATTCACTGAGCCAGTAGTCTGCTGCAGCTCCATCCAATAGCTCCATCATTAGTTACATTGTTCACTTCTGATACTCAAGAATAGATGTTTTATATGACCACAAACTATGTAGGAATATTATTAAAAATCATCACAACAGCCTTTATTTTAACTGTAGATGTTGTACATAGAACGCTGCTTTAGTTACAAGGCATCGGAGGTTTGAGATGGAATTGTATTTACATATATTCTGCTTTTGAACATGATTTAAACACACATCAGATTGAATACATTGTCCTTGCTGGGTGACCTGCATTTGATACCCCTATATCTTGCAGTATATGTATGCAATAACACAGTACAAAATACCACTGGATTAGATGAATTAGTATTATATAATAATAATACAAATTATATTTGCTAGTTAGTCAGAGAATATATGTACACTGTTATTTTTTTTTATTTTTTTTAAAACATTAGGCCATTGCTGTATTAAGGCACACAATAACACAGCATTCTGCACACCAAGATGCTGTTTTAACATTCAAATAAATAATGTGGCCACAAACTAAGAATACATCGGGCAGTTATATTAATCCAACTGTCTTCTATGATTGGCTATACTTCGATCCATTTGAGTCATGTGTACAATATCTGTTGAAATACCACCCTATACAATAATAATATAAAATAATGAATGACATGTCCCAATTACCTGTAGCACAATGATACCAACGGGTTTAATGTATTGAGCTAGTGAAACGCTTCAAATGTTTGTTTTAAGAATGCACTGTGTGTAAACTACAGCAGTAGCACTCTGCTCCTACGTGCTTATAAGTAGTTATACAATTGGAATATTATGTAAAGCGTGTACAATTCATGTGCAATAAAATGGAACCACTATAAAACAGGTTGGTGTAAAGAACGCCAACCTTGCCTTCTGTTTCAAACGTTACTGTACATTACTACCTCTCCAAGAGCAGGTGTACCGTTGTTCTTATATGCAGCCCTGTAGGAAATCCTACCGAAAACAGAATTATAGCTGGCCACTTTAGTCTAATTCGCCTGCAAAAGTGTATACAGTCTTCTGATGTGATGCATTCTCCTGTTTTCAGCTTCACTCGAATGCAAACGCTTTCGCCATGGGGGTAAGGGAAGGCACCGCATGCATTGCAAAATAATGAAACTAAAACCCCAAATATACCTCCTATTTAACAACTTTGGTGTCGACACATAATGCATATATTTCACGCAGATGAAAGCGAGAAAGCTGCATGTTAAAAGTCAGTATCCAGTACCAGGTAACATGTAAATGTATTATCGATATAATTTTCCTTTCGACGTGAATCCGGTGTTATGTGCGGGTCTGATATGACCACCTACCCAAGAGGAAAACTGGCTCGTGAAACCACAAACAAAGGTTACAGTCCTTTATGTTCCGTGTTCTCGGCAACGTCACAGTATCTTCTAGATAATCTGTTAAAAGAAGCCCTGTTGTGTCTGCCTGTGCCCTGGATACAGTGACAGACACAGGAACCTTGTATAGCGCATTCCAGTATGAACAAAACACATTCAACATGTAAAACAGCAAAAACAAACACAATCATATTGCAACCACAACTTCAGCTTTTGGACTTCTGCAAAGGTGTTACTTTGGTCTTGCTGTATTCTGCAACCGCTACACTATCACTACTGTATGACGCCGTAAGCATAACATTTCAAAAACTCAAGTTCTTTGCTTTTTGCAGTATCCCTAACAAAACCACAATACACTGAACAAAAGTTTATCACATAGCGGCAACCTGTCAATGTAACTAATGGCACCGCACATAATGTACATATTTATATCTACTGTCTGTGTGTGTGTATATATATATATATATATATATATATATATATATATATATATATATATATATATATATATATATATATATGACCAAACCAATGCTGCAAAGATATAATTATGAAAGAAGAGACGCCCCATCTGTTAGTTAGTTTAATAATCGTTTAATCTTATTAGTGTAATTAAAACGCAATTCACTCAAACAGTGCAATCTGCAGTAACGTCCGGGTCCTAGTGTAGTGTAAGAAAGAATAAACTTACCGCAGTCTTCGCACAAGATCCTCCCAACATCTTTTTTTAGATTCTTCCCGCTGGTGTCCAGAGGAGCGAACGATGCCTTGAATACCAAGGGCTTGTCAGTTAGGTCCATGAAAAACACGTATTTGTGGTTATTTTTCACTTTGATGCACGGAGGCTCCGAACCAAAATCCCCGATGGTCACAAGCTGGTCCCTTTGAAGCCCCCCGCTGTTAAGGGGCCACACGTCCAGCACTATGACATTCACACTGTAGGGCTCCTTGGTAACATTAGTGGGTAGAGACTGGACCTTTCCTTCAATGACTACCGCCGATCTGTAAGCCTGGTCCTGCAGAGAATTTAAACTCGGGGAGTAGCAGGCGAAGGATACCCCGATGACCAGCATAGAGAAATGGACTGGATCAAGCCTCATGCCGTCTGCTTGGGCTCGGTAGTCGCTCTTGCTGCTGCAGTGCTTTCGATGCTGCTGGTTGATGATGATGGAGTTGAGTTGAAATAGGAGACTGCAAATAGACCCCAGCAGAACGGCAGAGCAGCAGACCTTGCGTAAATGTCCATGCCATTTGGATCTGCTGTTTTTCCAATACTTTGTAATGGGGAAACACCAGCTAGGAACCGGAAACGGCGTAATGCTACTGGATTAAAAACCCTGTCTCTGCATTCTGCTACTAAGTAATTCTAAAAAAAAAAAAAAAAAAAAAAAATGCAGAAAGATTTTGTATTATTATTATTAATTTGTCAGGCAACCGCTAGCGATGCCAAGCCCAGGCTTTCATGTTCGCCCTTCTGTTTTTTTATTTTTTCACACACAAACGAAGGAATCAAGCAAGCGCTACAGCGCTACAGTCAGATCTAAAATAATGCAAACCACAAAGTCTCACACACAACTGATGCGCATAAGAGCTGCAGAATATATCCTTTTAGGTGTCTCTTTGCTGTGTGCATGTCCACCTGCACGATAATGTCATTCTGCCAGAGGAGACTGAAGCTATTCGGTTCTGTCTTTATAAAAGCACGTAGCTTTCGCTTGGGTTTGATGCCCTTCTCGCCCTGCACAAGCGTCTCTGCTTGCCGTGTGCACACAGCACCTGTCTGCCTGCAGTTTCGTCTGGTGGAAGTTATTACATAAAAAAATCTATATATTTTAGTTTGATGTTACAGTATGAATGATATCATGCACCTATCTGAATAATGTATTAACCTGACAACATCATTTTAAACTGTTGCAATACATTCAGATCAACCGGTTGTATGAACCCCGCACATTAAACGTTTCACCTGAAGCATCGCCTCCTTATCTATGATACCGATATTCTCTAAAGAGTTACAAATATCACTGCTTCAGAACGAACACACGCGCGCGCGCCCACACGCACACACAAAACCTGTTTGCATTGCTTGATACGCTGGCTAACGTAAATGTAATGCCAAGATGTTGCTTCGGTTCTCAAAAAATGGATTTAAAATGAGTTGTGCGTCTCATTCTATTATTAAATCATACATTGCATTCAGGTCACATCCAGTCCTCTGCTTCAGCTAAACAGATATCTAGACGTCAGTGCTGCATTCGATCCATATTTGAAGACAACAGCACAGTGTTACACTGTACTCGAGGATAGCACTGAAATGGTCTGATTACAAATAAGCATTTATTTTAAAAAAGAAAAACGCAATGAACACTTGAAAACGCCCGGTTTATTAAATGGATGCATACCGATAACAACCTGTTATTTCTCCCCTCCCCCCCCCCACTTGTGTCTTTATACTGCAATGCCATTTACACGAACAAACAGTTTTGTTTCACGGTAGCAGTCAGTCAGTTAACATACGTCAATTTAAGCGCCAAATAAATAAGAGCAATATTTTATACATCAGTGGTAAATTAGCTTTGCTGTGGGAATTGTCCAGCGTGTGGAACTGTGCGAATGTAAAAACCTGCCAAGGACTTACACACAGCGCCCCCTACTGTTTCAAACAAGCTTACCTCTGCAGGTAAGGAAAAATGCTGCATTCAGCCTCACCTCTCCAGCATCCTCAATTCAAAACACACGCGCGCGCGCACACACACACACACACACACACACACACACACACACACACACACACACACACACACACACAGAGAGAGAGAGTCGAGAACTGAACGGACATATTCCCAGTAATGTTACAAATTAATGTACACAGTGTTTGCACAGGAGTAATAGCAGAGTCTCAGCAGACATGCATACATTAACCATACTGTTACCATATATAATGCTAATCAATATTCCTGCTGGGTTTTGTAACATATATTGTCAGCAGCAGCATTCCACACTCGTTCTGTTTGGCAAGAAGCAGTAGGTTATGATTCTGTAAAAAAAAAAAAAAGATAAGCTTTTCTGTCCCACTTATAATATTTAACATCTTCTTTAAAAAAAAAACAGGAGTTAAACACTGTAGGTACTGAAGTAAATATAATCCACTTTATCTTAAAGTGGTACTAGCCTATCACCAGTTATACATTGAATATACAGCCAGATATTGTATTTTAAAATTAAAATACATGGTTTCTATAACCTGTAAACATGTTTGCTAAAACTCCACATTTCAGATCTATGTAGCTAAAGTAAGTGAAAAGGTAAGAGCTTTAAGCATTGGCGCTACTGTGCAGCCCAGGTCAGCTACCATGTAATGCCCTATAATCAGTTTTATTAGAAACTGGTACACAGTTAATGTTATTTTAAAAATGTTAAATCTTTCAATTACAGGTTTATTTACCCTTTTATTGTTTTGCTTTTGTAATAATGGACTCGAGATAATTGACTTGTTCACTGCTTTCAGTTCTCCATTGCTTTCTTTTTTTTTGTAATAACGTGTGGCACAAGATTTAAACTATTTGTTCTTAATGTATTGTATTTAGTTTTTATTTACACATTAATATTTTCTTATTTTTATGTAAATCTATCTATCACTATTAATTGATGTAGTCTAATTACTAAGTGTCTCATATAGCGTGTGTCGTCATTCATTTCAATCGTGGAAAGCTCACTCAGTAATTAACCAGGTGGTTTATATGAAGATGGACCTGTGTAGGCACACTGAAATGAGAACATGGACACATTAAAATTCCTCTGGGGAACAAAGAAAAAATTGGCAGGAAACATGGGAGACAGGGATGGTTCTTTTAGAATAAATTGTAGACAATAACAATGCTTACAGGCAATAACAATGCCTACAGAGAACAACAATGCTTACAGACAATAGCAATGCTTACAGACAATAACAATACTTACAGGCAATAACAATGCTTACAAACAAAAACAATGCTTACAGGCACAGACAATAACAATGCTTACAGACAATAACAATGCTTACAGACAATAGCAATGCTTACAGACAATAACAATACTTACAGGCACAGACAATAACAATGCTTACAGACAATAACAATGCTTACAGAAAATAGCAATGCTTACAGACAATAACAATGTTTACAGGCAATAACAACGCTTACAGACAATAACAATGCTTACAGGCACAGACAATGACAATGCTTACAGACAATAGCAATGCTTACAGACAATAGCAATGCTTACAGACAATAGCAATGCTTACAGACAATAATAATGCTTACAAACAATAACAATGCTTACAGGCAATAACAATGCTTACAAACAAAAACAATGCTTACAGGCACAGACAATAACAATGCTTACAGACAATAACAATGCTTACAGACAATAGCAATGCTTACAGACAATAACAATACTTACAGGCACAGACAATAACAATGCTTACAGACAATAACAATGCTTACAGAAAATAGCAATGCTTACAGACAATAACAATGTTTACAGGCAATAACAACGCTTACAGACAATAACAATGCTTACAGGCACAGACAATGACAATGCTTACAGACAATAGCAATGCTTACAGACAATAGCAATGCTTACAGACAATAGCAATGCTTACAGACAATAATAATGCTTACAGGCACAGACAATAACAATGCTTACAGACAATAACAATGCTTACAGGCACAGACAATGACAATGCTTACAGACAATAGCAATACTTACAGACAATAACAATGCTTACAGACAATAATAATGCTTACAGGCACAGGCAATAACAATGTTTACAGACAATAGCAATGCTTACAGACAATAACAATGCTTACAGACAATGACAATGTTTACAAACAATAACAATGCTTACAGGCAATAGCAATGCTTACAGACAATAACAATGCTTACAGGCAGACAATGACAATGCTTACAGACAATAGCAATACTTACAGACAATAACAATGCTTACAGACAATAATAATGCTTACAGGCACAGGCAATAACAATGTTTACAGACAATAGCAATGCTTACAGACAATAACAATGCTTACATGCAATAGCAATGCTTACAGGCAATAACAATGCTTACAGGCACAGACAATGACAATCTTACAGACAATAGCAATGCTTACAGACAATAATACATCTTACAGGCACAGACAATAACAATTTTTACAGACAATAGCAATGCTTACAGACAATAACAATGCTTACAGACAATAACAATGCTTACAGACAATAAGAATGCTTACAGGCAATAACAATGCTTACAGACAATAACAATGCTTACAAACAAAAACAATGCTTACAGACAATAAGAATGCTTACAGGCAATAACAATGCTTACAGACAATAACAATGCTTACAAACAAAAACAATGCTTACAGACAATAACAATGCTTACATACAATAGCAATGCTTACAGACAATAACAATGCTTACAGACAATAGCAATGCTTACAGACAATAGCAATGCTTACAGATAATAACAATGCTTACAGGCAATAACAATGCTTACAGACACAGACAATGACAATGCTTACAGACAATAGCAATACTTACAGACAATAACAATGCTTACAGACAATAATAATACTTACAGGCACAGGCAATAACAATGTTTACAGACAATAGCAATACTTACAGACAATAACAATGCTTACAGGCAATAACAATGCTTACAAACAATAACAATGCTTACAGGCAATAGCAATGCTTACAGACAATAACAATGCTTACAGGCAATAGCAATGCTTACAGACAATAACAATGCTTACAGACAATAACAATGCTTACAGGCAATAGCAATGCTTACAGGCAATAGCAATGCTTACAAACAATAATAATGCTTACAGGCAATAACAATGCTTACAGCCACAGACAATTACAATGCTTACAGAAAATAGCAATGCTTACAGACAATAACAATGTTTACAGGCAATAACAACGCTTACAGACAATAACAATGCTTACAGGCACAGACAATGACAATGCTTACAGACAATAGCAATGCTTACAGACAATAGCAATGCTTACAGACAATAGCAATGCTTACAGACAATAATAATGCTTACAGGCACAGACAATAACAATGCTTACAGACAATAACAATGCTTACAGGCACAGACAATGACAATGCTTACAGACAATAGCAATGCTTACATGCAATAGCAATGCTTACAGACAATAATAATGCTTACAGGCACAGGCAATAACAATGTTTACAGACAATAGCAATGCTTACAGACAATAACAATGCTTACAGGCAATGACAATGCTTACAAACAATAACAATGCTTACAGGCAATAGCAATGCTTACAGGCAATAACAATGCTTACAGGCAGACAATGACAATGCTTACAGACAATAGCAATACTTACAGACAATAACAATGCTTACAGACAATAATAATGCTTACAGGCACAGGCAATAACAATGTTTACAGACAATAGCAATGCTTACAGACAATAACAATGCTTACATGCAATAGCAATGCTTACATGCAATAACAATGCTTACAGGCACAGACAATGACAATGCTTACAGACAATAGCATTGCTTACAGGCAATAACAATGCTTACAGACAATAACAATGCTTACAGACAATAATAATGCTTACAGACAATAGCAATGCTTACAAACAATAACAATGCTTACAGGCAATAACAATGCTTACAGCCACAGACAATGACAATGCTTACAGAAAATAGCAATGCTTACAGACAATAACAATGTTTACAGGCAATAACAATGCTTACAGGCAATAACAATGCTTACAGGCACAGACAATAACAATGTTTACAGACAATAGCAATGCTTACAGACAATAACAATGCTTACATGCAATAGCAATGCTTACATGCAATAACAATGCTTACAGGCACAGACAATGACAATGCTTACAGACAATAGCATTGCTTACAGGCAATAACAATGCTTACAGACAATAACAATGCTTACAGACAATAATAATGCTTACAGACAATAGCAATGCTTACAAACAATAACAATGCTTACAGGCAATAACAATGCTTACAGCCACAGACAATGACAATGCTTACAGAAAATAGCAATGCTTACAGACAATAACAATGTTTACAGGCAATAACAATGCTTACAGGCAATAACAATGCTTACAGGCACAGACAATGACAATCTTACAGACAATAGCAATGCTTACAGACAATAATAAATCTTACAGGCACAGACAATAACAATGTTTACAGACAATAACAATGCTTTCAAACAATAACAATGTTTACAGACAATAGCAATGCTTACAGACAATAACAATGCTTACAGGCAATAACAATGCTTACAGGCACAGACAATGACAATCTTACAGACAATAGCAATGCTTACAGACAATAATACATCTTACAGGCACAGACAATAACAATTTTTACAGACAATAGCAATGCTTACAGACAATAACAATGCTTACAGACAATAACAATGCTTACAGACAATAAGAATGCTTACAGGCAATAACAATGCTTACAGACAATAACAATGCTTACAAACAATAACAATGCTTACAGACAATAACAATGCTTACATACAATAGCAATGCTTACAGACAATGACAATGTTTACAGGCACAGACAATGACAATGCTTACAGACAATAACAATGCTTACAGACAATAACAATGCTTACAGACAATGACAATGTTTACAAACAATAACAATGCTTACAGGCAATAGCAATGCTTACAGGCAATAACAATGCTTACAGGCAGACAATGACAATGCTTACAGACAATAGCAATACTTACAGACAATAACAATGCTTACAGACAATAATAATGATTACAGGCACAGGCAATAACAATGTTTACAGACAATAGCAATGCTTACAGACAATAACAATGCTTACATGCAATAGCAATGCTTACATGCAATAACAATGCTTACAGCCACAGACAATAACAATGCTTACAGACAATAGCATTGCTTACAGGCAATAACAATGCTTACAGACAATAACAATGCTTAGAGACAATAATAATGCTTACAGACAATAGCAATGCTTACAGGCAATAACAATGCTTACAGGCACAGACAATGACAATGCTTACAGACAATAGCATTGCTTACAGGCAATAACAATGCTTACAGACAATAAGAATGCTTACAGACAATAATAATGCTTACAGACAATAGCAATGCTTACAAACAATAACAATGCTTACAGGCAATAACAATGCTTACAGGCAATAACAATGCTTACAGCCACAGACAATGACAATGCTTACAGAAAATAGCAATGCTTACAGACAATAACAATGTTTACAGGCAATAACAATGCTTACAGGCAATAACAATGCTTACAGGCACAGACAATGACAATCTTACAGACAATAGCAATGCTTACAGACAATAATAAATCTTACAGGCACAGACAATAACAATGTTTACAGACAATAGCAATGCTTACAGACAATAACAATGCTTACAGACAATAACAATGCTTTCAAACAATAACAATGTTTACAGACAATAGCAATGCTTACAGACAATAACAATGCTTACAGGCAATAACAATGCTTACAGGCACAGACAATGACAATCTTACAGACAATAGCAATGCTTACAGACAATAATACATCTTACAGGCACAGACAATAACAATGTTTACAGACAATAGCAATGCTTACAGACAATAACAATGCTTACAGACAATAACAATGCTTACAGACAATAAGAATGCTTACAGGCAATAACAATGCTTACAGACAATGACAATGCTTACAAACAATAACAATGCTTACAGACAATAACAATGCTTACAGACAATAATAATGCTTACAGGCACAGACAATAACAATGCTTACAGACAATAACAATGCTTACAGACAATAGCAATGCTTACAGACAATAATAATGCTTACAGGCAATAACAATGCTTACAAACAATAACGATAGGTTGCGGATGCAACCCCGGTTCCCTGAAAGAGAAAATAACCATCAAGGTATGGGATATTGCCGTCAGGCAGTAGCGATTGGCTGAGCTTTTATAGCAAAGCTGCCGATAGGCCTCTGCGCGAGCCGCCACGTAAGCCCGCCCCCTTGGGAGCTTACTATACGCAGCGCGCAGAGACTCACTTCCTCTTTTGCTCTTCAGGCCGTGAAGGCTTCTGAAGCGACCACGCGGCTTGATGGTTATTTTCTCTTTCAGGGAACCGGGGTTGCATCCGCAACCTATCGTTCCCTTTCAAGTCGAAAATAACCATCAAGGTATGGGAACAGTGTACCCAAGCCGTCGCGAGGGAGGATTCTCGGCAGTAGGACAGACTTACGTCATAACGCAACTGCGTAGGCAGTACATCTAGGCATATGCGGAGCTGCGCCTCAGCGTCTATGCTCGTAATGACACCTGTCTTAAAGGTGGAACAGTCAACACCATGCTATCAACCACTCTATACGTCCGCATCCTGAGGCGTCATAGAGTGCAAAACAGATGCTCCAAAAAGTGGAGCAGAGGAATCCAGTACATTTAACCTGTAAAACCTCATGAAAGAATGCGGCGTAGCCCAACTGGCTGCCGCGCAAATATCAGACACCGGCACCCCTCGAAAGAGGGCCCAGGATGTCGCCATACCCCTGGTAGAATGCGCCTTCAACTGCCCTGGTGGTGGAAGGCCTGCAGATTCATACGCTAATCTAATAGCATCCACTATCCAGTGGGAAAGGCGCTGTTTAGACAGCGGCTGACCCAAAGGTCTAGAACCATGGCATATGAACAACTGTTCTGTCTGCCTCACAGTCCTTGTACGGTCCATATAACACCTCAATGCCCTCACGGGGCAGAGCCTGTGTAACCGCTCTTCCTCTGGGGAAGAAAAAGGAGGAGGATGGAACGCCATCAACTCGACTGACTGGTTCATGTGGAACGGGGATATAACCTTTGGTAAAAAGGCCGGATTAGGGCGCATGGAGACCTTAGAACCGTCTCCTGCAAAACGAGTACAAGAAGGATGCACTGAAAGTGCATGTAACTCGCTCACGCGTTTTGCTGATACCACAGCCAGCAAAAATGCAGTCTTAATAGATATGAGCTTCATATCCACGCTGTGGAGAGGCTCAAACGGTGCCTTGGTAAGGGCTTCTAGCACCACATCAAGGCTCCACGACGGTAAACTGGTCGTTCTTGGAGGCCGCAAGCGTCTTGCGCCTTTCAGAAACTGAGATGCCAAAAAATGGCAACCAGGTGATAAACCGTCAATGCGTACATGACAAGCCGAAATGGCGGCTAAATACACTTTAAGTGTAGAAGGAGATTTCCCTTCATCCAGCAGTTTCTGCAGAAACTGCAATATTACTGCCATAGGACAGGAGACTGGGTCATGGCTCTCAGCCAGACACCAACTCTGAAACAACTGCCACTTATATGCATACTGCGACCTAGTAGAGGGCGCTCTCGCACTCTGGATGGTCGATATAACTGCAGTCGAAAGCCCTAAGGCTGACAGGCGCTCCCGCTCAGGGGCCAAGCCCACAACTGCATGAGTTTGGGGTTCGGATGCCAAAGCTCTCCTTGAGCTTGGGACAACAAGTCCGCTCGCAGAGGGAGCTCCCTCGGGCGACCGTGCAGTAATTGCACTAGACTCGGGAACCATATTCTCCGAGGCCACCGAGGAGCGATCAGAATCACTGTCGCTCGCTCTACCCTGACCTTCTCCAAGAAGGCGGGGAGCATCGGAATCGGTGGAAAGGCATACAGGAGCCCTGGCGGCCATTCGTGAGCCAGTGCATCCACCCCCAGGGGGCTGTCGAGGTCCTTCACCGAGAACCATAGGGGACAGTGCGTGGTCTCTCGCGAAGCGAAGAGATCGACCTGCGCTGTGCCGGACCATTCCCAGATGCTCTCCACCACTTGAGGGTGGAGACGCCATTCGCCCGCAAGAGGACCTCCTCTGGACAGGAGATCCGCTGCGTAATTGACTCTGCCCGGCAGATGAACTGCACGCAGAGAGGCTAAACGCGGTTGAGCCCAGAGCAACAGCCGCGTTACCATCTGGTGAAGACTGGGGGACCGCAATCCGCCCTGGCGATTGATATACGCCACTACTGTGGTGTTGTCTGACCGCACTAACACGTGCTTGTCTAGAAGCACTGGCAAGAAGTGCCGGAGGGCGAGGTCCACCGCTCTGAGCTCCAGAGCGTTGATGTGGGCTGACCTCCAGGGTCCTGACCACACTCCACGGGTCCCTGTCCCGTTCCAGACTGCTCCCCAACCGTGGTTGGAAGCGTCGGTCGTGATGACCTGCCTTCTGAAAATGGGACCCAAGCGTACGCCTTGGCGGAGGTTTGACGGAACTCTCCACCAGCGTAGCGCTTCCCAGCAGGCTTGGGATACCCTTAGCCTGCGGTGTTTGTCTCTCCGCGGATGCAACGCGAAGGCATTGAACCAGGCCTGCAGAGGTCTCTGGTGTAGTAAGCCCAAAGGAAGGGCTTGTGAGGCGGCAGCCATCAACCCCAGCATGCGCTGACACAGCTCCATGCTGACTGTTTGTCTCAAGCTGAATAGGGCAAGACACTGCTCTATTGAGGCAACTCTTTGTGTCGACAGGGTCGCTTCCATGGACACTGAGTCCAGATGTAGACCCAAGAATTCGGTCTGTTGGCTCGGCACTAGGCGGCTCTTTTCTGAATTGATCTTCAGACCTAGCCGCCGAAGATGGTCTGTAACCATCACTGTGTGCTGTGCCACCTGCTCCTTCGACTGCGCGCAGACGAGCCAGTCGTCCAGATAATTCAGCAGTCGGACACCTTGAGCCCGCAAGGGAGCTAGAATGGCATCCATACATTTCGAAAAGGTTCGAGGAGCTAGTGACAGGCCGAATGGAAGGACACAAAACTCGTATACCCTGCTCTGGAATGCGAAACGCAGATACTTCCTGCGACCCGGGCAGATGGGAACGTGAAAGTACGCATCTGTCAGGTCCACGGTGGTGAACCAGTCGCCGTGTCGGACTGACTGGATGATGTGCCTGTGCGTAAGCATCCTGAACGATAACACCCGCAGGTATTTGTTCAGTACTCGCAGATCTAAAATAGGACGGAGCCCGCCGTCCTTCTTGGGCACCAGGAAGTATTTGGAATAGAACCCCTGGTCGATCAGAGCAGGGTCTACTTGTTGAATGGCATGCTTGCTGAGCAATGCTTGTATTTCCACATTCAGAGCTGAGGACTGAACCGAGTCCTTCACTGCAGTTACGACCACTCCCCGAAAGGGGGGAGGTTTTAACTGGAACTGAAGGGTGTACCCGGTGGATATAGTTTTGTGCACCCAGATGTCGTTGGTGCATTGTTGCCAGAACTGGAGCTGGGAGACAGTGTAGGGGAGGGTTAACAGCTGCCTGGTGTTCTCAGGGCTGTTTGGGCTGGGCTCGTTCGCGAGGGGCCTGGCCAGAGCCCCGAGGGCGTGGCTTGGCACCACCTCTAGGGCGCCACCCTCCGCGCTGCGGTCTTGAAAAAGGAGGTTGACCGCGCGCTGCTGTGCTTGAGGGAGAGGTCTTAGTACCCCCTGGCCGTGGCTGGTGCTGCGGTGGTGCCCTGCGCCACTGATGTTCCTGAGGCCGCTTTGGCTGGAACGACGGTTTTGGCCACATTTTCGCCATTTGCTGTGACGCCTCCCGCGCCTTGGCGGAGCGTTGCAGCATCTCCTCCACCGCTGGACCAAATGTGTGTCCCGGTGTAATTGGGGCATCCAGCAACGGGGCCTTATCAGGTTCCTGCACTCTCGCCTGCGAGAGCCAGAGCTGCCTTCTGGCCACCACCAGAGACGCGATGCTCCTGCCCTGAGCCCGCGCGTTGAGCTGGGCCAGCTTCACCAGCAGTTGACTGACGGTCCCCAACTCGCTTCTGAGGGCCGCCGAAGGGCACTCAGGCAGGTCTTTGATTAATGCCGCTTGGTAGACCGTCAGCAAGCTGGCCACATTAGAGAGCTTGACCGCCTCTGTGGCCGCAGCGTACCCCTTCTTGAGGTGTACCTCAGTGGTCCTGCACTGCTTATTGGGGCATGCAGGATCTTTCGTCAGCCCCGATAATGTTGGCGTCTTCACCAACGCGGCGAACGCAGCGTCCACAGGTGGGAAGGACGCCAACCCAGCCTCACTTGCCCCTTGCATGTTAAAGGCCGAGGCCTTGCGAGAAGTCGCCGGGGCAGAGGCCGGAGCCCCCCAAGTGGACTGTACCTCCTTAATAAAGTCTGGGAATGCCGGAAGCATCCTGGACTGACTGGACTGGGCTGAAGGCGACTCAAACAAGGAGCGCCGAGGTGGTTCCACCATCGGCCACTCGACGCCCAAGTGGCGGGTTGCTCTGTCCACCACAGACCACGTAGGGTCATTGGTGTCCAGCACGTGGAGCTCGTCCTCAGAGTGCTGGGAGGCTACCTCAGCCTCTGTACTGTCCCCCTCTAGGATGTCAGATGCGTCTCTAGACAGCGCATCGATATCCCACTCCCCTTGAGACTGCACTGGAGGAGCGACGACCGGTGCAGGTTGTGGAGGGGCCACTGGCTGACTAGCAATGGGCCCAGTCGGTTGTCCTGGCCACATTTGTTAAGGACATGAGGATGGACTGCTGCCCCATCATAACCTCCATGAATTGAGACATTTTGGAGGTTAGCTCTGCCACCCCCGACCTGTCTCTGTATCGCCTGTCCCGACGAGGGGAACGAGAGCGTGCTCTCCGTCGAGGCGATCTGGAGTGCGACCTAGACTCCCGACGGGGGCGTACCCTACGAGGGGAGGGGCTGCGCTCCCGAGCGCGTCTGGTGGGGGACCTCTGACCAGCCGTTAGCTGGGAGGACGGGCTCCTGGAGAGCTGCAGCCGCCCTGGCGGCGTCGCCGTAGATGACGGCGGGGCAGAAATGGTGTGGGACGATCCAGTGGAAGGAGAGCGCCCACCCACTGCTTTCTTCGCCCTTTGGCGGAGGGTGCGTGTCTGGAAACCAGCACAAAGATGGCAAAAAGCCCTATCCGCCAACGCGGATGCGGCGTGCTCTGGCCCCAGACACGCCACACAGTCCTCATGGGGATCGCTCGCTGGCAATTTTGCCTGGCAGGTGACGCAACGGTGGAACCCGGACATGGTTGCCGAAGCGTGGACGTGCACTGATGGTAAAGGCGTCGATGCGCCAAGCGTCGAGCGCCGAAGCGTCGAGCGTTGAGGTGCGTGCACCGAGCGTCAAGGCGTCGAAGCGCCGAGCGTCGAGGTGCGTGCACCGAGCGAGCCCCGAAGTGCGTGCACCGAGCGTCGAGGTGCGTGCACCGAGCGTCAAGGCGTCGAAGCGCCGAGCGTCGAGGTGCGTGCACCGAGCGTCGAGGTGCGTGCACCGAGCGTCGAGCGTCGAGCGTCGAGGTGCGTGCACCGAGCGTCGACGCATCGAAGCGCCGAGCGTCGAGGTGCGTGCACCGAGCGTCAAGGCGTCGATGCGCCGAGCGTCGAGCGCCGAAGCGTCGAGCGTCGAGGTGCGTGCACCGAGCGTCGAGCGTCGAGGTGCGTGCACCGAGCGTCGAGGCGCCGACGCGCCGAGCGTCGAGCGCCGAAGCGTCGAGCGTCGAGGTGCGTGCACCGAGCGTCGAGCGTCGAGGTGCGTGCACCGAGCGTCGAGCGCCGAAGCGTCGAGCGTCGAGGTGCGTGCACCGAGCGTCGAGGCGTCGACGCGCCGAGCGTCGAGCGCCGAAGCGTCGAGCGTCGAGGTGCGTGCACCGAGCGTCGAGCGCCGAAGCGTCGAGCGTCGAGGTGCGTGCACCGAGCGTCGAGGCGTCGACGCGCCGAGCGTCGAGCGCCGAAGCGTCGAGCGTCGAGGTGCGTGCACCGAGCGTCGAGCGCCGAAGCGTCGAGCGTCGAGGTGCGTGCACCGAGCGTCGAGGCGTCGACGCGCCGAGCGTCGAGCGCCGAAGCGTCGAGCGTCGAGGTGCGTGCACCGAGCGTCGAGCGCCGAAGCGTCGAGCGTCGAGGTGCGTGCACCGAGCGTCGATGCGCCGAAGTCCCCAAGCGCAGACGCGCTAGCACCAAGCGCTGATGCGCTGCACAAAGCGCCGAAGCGCTGCACCAAGTGGCAAAGTGCCGACACCAAGCGCCTAAGCGCAGCACGCCGGAGCGTGAGTACCGAGCGTAGAACGCTAGCACAGACGCCTAAGCGTCAGCTGACCCGCAGAGCGGAGACGCTATGTGCTGGTACAGTGTCTGATGCTGTGCACTACTTACCTGCTGGTGCTGGGGATTGAGGCTTAGTGGTCGTCTTCCTCTGTGTAGTGAATGGGATTTTATTTATTTATTTTTTTTTTTTGCTGCAGCAGTACTGCTGGTGGTGATTAAGTGACTGGGACACAGTATATGTGGGCACAGTACAACTACCACGCGGTTTTTTTTATTTTTTATTTTTTTCACCGCAGGCAGTACGTGGGAGACAGCAGAGCAGGCTCCACACACACGCGGTCTAGCCAAGGCAAGACCGGGGCTGCAGACACGCGCGCGGCCAAGGCCAACGCAACGTGCGTCACAAATATATAAAAATACACACAGAAAAATATATATTTTAATACAACCCAAAACACAACACAATAATCAAAATTAATTAATAAAGGAAAGACGGGAGACCACGAGACAACGCGATGCAAGCAAAGCGTGAAGGAAATATATAAAATATATAAAAATATACACAATATATAAAATCCTTAAATAATAATAACGACTCCGAAGAGTGTAACTGAAATAAACTCTGAGAAGGGGCAAAAACCAGCTTCTCAAGCTTTAAGCTTATTGAGTACAATCAGCTACGGGCTCTAATACCTACCGCTACCAATGCTGAAGACAAAAGAGGAAGTGAGTCTCTGCGCGCTGCGTATAGTAAGCTCCCAAGGGGGCGGGCTTACGTGGCGGCTCGCGCAGAGGCCTATCGGCAGCTTTGCTATAAAAGCTCAGCCAATCGCTACTGCCTGACGGCAATATCCCATACCTTGATGGTTATTTTCGACTTGAAAGGGAACAATGCTTACAGGCAATAACAATGCTTACAACAATAACAATGCTTACAGGCAATAACAATGCTTACAAACAATAACAATGCTTACAGGCAATAACAATGCTTACAGACAATAACAATGCTTACAGGCAATAACAATGCTTCTTCCAAACAGTCGTCTTTAAACAGCTGGGGCCAGAGCTTTTTGCTGTTGTGCTCCTAGGTTGCAGAACTCTATACTGATTACCATTAGACAGGCTGAAACACTGGATTATTTTAAATCTAAATTGAAAACATGCTCACATGGGATAGTAATGCTTACAGGGAATAATACTGTACCTGACTGTGTGAGTGTTGTCACTGCACTGCTAGGAGTCTGAGAGAGTTCTTAATAACACTGTACCTGATTGAGTGAGTGTTGCTGCTGCACTGCTAGGAGTCTGAGAGAGTTCTTAATAACACTGTACCTGATTGTGTGAGTGTTGCTACTGCACTGCTAGTAGTCTGAGAGAGTTCTTAATAACACTGTACCTGATTGTGTGAGTGTTGCTACTGCACTGCTCGGAGTCTGAGAGAGTTCTTAATAACACTGTACCTGATTGTGTGAGTGTTGCTGCTGCACTGCTAGGAGTCTGAGAGAGTTCTTAATAACACTGTACCTGATTGTGTGAGTGTTGCTGCTGCACTGCTAGGAGTCTGAGAGAGTTCTTAATAACACTGTACCTGATTGTGTGAGTGTTGCTACTGCACTGCTAGGAGTCTGAGAGAGTTCTTAATAACACTGTACCTGATTGTGTGAGTGTTGCTGCTGCACTGCTAGGAGTCTGAGAGAGTTCTTAATGACACTGTACCTGATTGTGTGAGTGTTGCTACTGCACTGCTAGGAGTCTGAGAGAGTTCTTAATAACACTGTACCTGATTGTGTGAGTGTTGCTACTGCACTGCTAGGAGTCTGAGAGAGTTCTTAATAACACTGTACCTGATTGTGTGAGTGTTGCTACTGCACTGCTAGGAGTCTGAGAGAGTTCTTAATAACACTGTACCTGATTGTGTGAGTGTTGCTACTGCACTGCTAGGAGTCTGAGAGAGTTCTTAATAACACTGTACCTGATTGTGTGAGTGTTGCTACTGCACTGCTAGGAGTCTGAGAGAGTTCTTAATAACACTGTACCTGATTGTGTGAGTGTTGCTACTGCACTGCTAGGAGTCTGAGAGAGTTCTTAATAACACTGTACCTGATTGTGTGAGTGTTGCTACTGCACTGCTAGGAGTCTGAGAGAGTTCTTAATAACACTGTACCTGATTGTGTGACTGTTGCTACTGCACTGCTAGGAGTCTGAGAGATTTCTTAATAACACTGTACCTGATTGTGTGACTGTTACTACTACACTGATAGGAGACACACAGCGAACCCAGCTATCTATTGTTTTTACCTTTAACCGGGCTTATATACAGCATTCACTGAGTCATCAGGCACTGTGACAGACTCAGTTAGGAGGTTAGCAACAGCATCTGCACTGAACTGCCTTCTTACCATTTTCTCTGCAAATATAAGGTGACCAAATTTTTAAGCCCGTAAACTGGGACAGTATGTAAATATTGTCAATAATTTACGACTTCCAAGCTACAGGGAAGCTCTGGGAAGCTCAGAGTGGAACAGTTTTGCCAGAGCAGGAACCGCAGTTTCTCAGAGTCACAAAAAAAAAAAAAAAAAAAAAAAAAAAAACGAGGATGGGAAGAAAGAGCTGCAGGAAGCAGCAGAAGCAGCAGCAGCAACAACAACAGCTGCAGCCCTCATCCTACATGCCGGGCTGGGAGGAGGACAGCCACAACGGGGCAGTAGCCACCCCTCTACCCCCACTGCCACCGGGTTCCCCACCGTCCCGGGAAATATGGGACTGGCTGGTGCACCCCGAGGGGAACTTCGCCAGTGACCTCCCCTGGGTTATTAACACACTGCAGATGCAAGATGGAGAACGATGGGAGGACTGGGAGCAACAGCACAACCCGGCATCAGTTCGTGACCTCACCATGGTGGTGTTGGGGAACCTAGTGGCAGACATGGGAGGGATGCCTTCCAGTGAGCAAGAGGGAGAGGAGGAGGTACAGTCTCTGCCCTCTCCAGTACCTGAGCAGGAGGAGCCTGAGCGTCCACAGCCCGAGTGGGAGGAGACTGAGCGTCCACAGCCCGAGCGGGAGGAGCCCGAGCGTCCACAGCCTGAGCGGGAGGAGCCCGAGCGTCCACAGCCCGAGCGGGAGGAGCCCGAGCGTCCACAGCCCGAGCGGGAGGAGCCCGAGCGTCCACAGCCCGAGCGGGAGGAGCCCGAGCGTCCACAGCCCGAGCGGGAGGAGCCCGAGCGTCCACAGCCCGAGCGGGAGGAGCCCGAGTGTCCAACGCCTGAGCAGGAGGAGCCCGAGCGTCCTACGCCTGAGCGGGAGGAGCCCGAGCGTCCAACGCCTGAGCGGGAGGAGCCCGAGCATCCTACGCCTGAGCAGGAGGAGCCCGAGCATCCTACGCCTGAGCGGGAGGAGGCCGAGCGTCCTACGCCTGAGCGGGAGGAGCCCGAGCGTCCTACGCCTGAGCGGGAGGAGCCCGAGCGTCCACAGCCCAAGAGGGAGGAGTCGGTGCGTCCACAGCCCAAGAGGGAGGAGTCGGTGCGTCCACGGCCCAAGAGGGAGGAGTCGGTGCGTCCACGGCCCAAGAGGGAGGAGTCAGTGCGTCCACGGCCCAAGAAGAGGAAGGTAGAGCGTTCACAGTCTCCACCAGCAGAGGGTGAATGCCTGCTGGGTCCCTGTCCACCAGCAGAGAGTGAATGCCTGCTGGTCTCCCCTTCCGAGGCAGAGCTGCACCAGTCCCCTGCGAGAGAGGGAGGGCCGCACCAGTCCCCTGAAACAAGGGTAGACTACACGCCGCTCCCACCTCCGCCGGCAGGAGACTACACGCCACCGCCACCTCCACCGGCAGGAGCAGAGCAGCAGGAGCTGCCTCTGCCTCCGCCAACCCCACCAGCAGAGGAGGAATGCCTGCTGGTATCAGTTCCCCCACCAGCAGAGGATGAATGCCTGCTGGTAACACTTCCCCAACCAGCAGAGGATGAATGCCTGCTGGTATTACTTTCCCCACCGTCACGAGGAGAGGAGCAGGGGCTGCCTCTCCCTTCACCAGAAAAACCAGGACTAGATGCTGGCGGTCCTCAGCAGCCCTTGCATAGGCTGCTGAGGGAAGCACGGGGAAGAACCGCCAGGCCGCAGAGGTCGAGAAGCGGGCCAACACCCGCACCCCAGTTTGTCCTGACTCCCTGCCTCGCTTCGCCCAAGGATGCCCGCCTCGCTTCGCCCAAGGATGCCCGCCTCGCTTCGCCCAAGGATGCTCTCCACGCTTCGCCCAAGGATGTCTGTCTGTCATCGCCTGGGGTTGCCAGCCGCTCCGCATCGCCTGGGGTTGCCAGCCGCTCCGCATCGCCTGGGGTTGCCAGCCGCTCCGCATCGCCAGGGGTTGCCAGCCGCTCCGCATCGCCTGGGGCTGCCTGTTCCGCATCGCCTGGGGCTGCCTTTTGCTCCACACAGGGTGCAGGGTGCGGGGGAGAAGTGGAGCTCCCGCTGCCGCCTCTATGGCCAGGGGCTCCCCTCCCAAGTTCGCCTCCCGAGGGTCCGCTGCTGCTGCCGTCGCCTCCTGAGGGTCCGCTGCTGCTGCCGTCGCCTCCCGAGGGTCCGCTGCTGCTGCCGTCGCCTCCCGAGGGTCCGCTGCTGCTGCCGTCGCCTCCCGAGGGTCCGCTGCTGCTGCCGTCACCTCCCGAGGGTCCGCTGCTGCTGCCGTCGCCTCCCGAGGGGCCGCTGCTGCTGCCGTCTCCTCCCGAGGGGCAGCTGCCGTCGCCTGGGGTCGCCAGGGATCCTGCTTCGCCTGGTGTCGTCGAGGGTCCTGTGTTGCCTGGGGTCGCCGGGGCCTCTGCTTTGCCTCGGGTCGCTACACTGTGGCCGGAGCTCCATGAAGGGGAGCTGGCGGCCACAAAGAAGGGGGGGGGAGGTCAGGAGACCAGCTCCCCCCGCAGCAGTTTCGCTGCTGGAAATTGGGTGGCCGGAGCCCCACGGAGGGGAACTGCCGGCCATGAAGAAGGGGGGGAGGTCAGGAGACCAGCTCCCCCAGCTGCTCTTTCGCGGCAGGAGATAGTGTGGCTGAAGCCCCGGAAGAGGGAGCTGCCAGCCACGAAGAATTGGGGGGTGCCAGACATTCCACCATGGCCACCCCCAGAAACAACTTGCTTCCCCCTCTTCCGGGACTTTGGGACTGAGGGTGGAGGTGGCCCATTGAGGCCATGTGTGCGTTGCACAAGGGGGGGGTATATGTGGCAAAGTGCCCCCCCCCTGTGTATGTTATATGTTACGTGTTGTGTGTAAATGTTGGTGTATAAGCATTGGTACACGGGATAAGCGGGTCTGTGTTTCACGTGTGTGTAAATTGTATATTTGTATTTAGGCACGGGGATAGCACATCACATCACGTGCAAGTAAAAAGTAATAATATGTGAGCACGGGGAATTGCACTTTAATTAATTCACGTGCAGTTGTACCGAGATTCCAATTGAATGATTGACTAGCAATCGAATCTCGGTACAACTGCATAAAAGCTGCATGTTTTCACTCACTGGGGGTTGGTGTTCGGTGAGTGGAGAACGGGTTAGGAGACGGAGGGAATTGTAAAAGTAAAATAAGTAGTAAAAGAAGCTCACCGTGTTTGTCTGTGTAGTTCTTTTTGTTTGTCTGTTTATTTTGGCTCAAGTGCCGTGTCCTGTGTTTTTGTTGCAAACCTTTTTATTTTCTGTGCTGTTAATTATTAAATGCTGAGCGCGATCACACGCTCAGCTTAACCAAAATCCAAGTCTCTGTGTGTTACTTCCTGGCTCTGGTCTGACACCACCCACTCCGGCCGTCTTTGTGACAAGCTATCACACTTATGTAACAGATTAATCTTAAATACGAGTACTCCATTTTATATTTTTTTTTCTTAAACTTTTCAGGATAAAATACTTTACTTCTATAATACATTTAAACACAGAAATTAAAATAAGGGGTCACCATATTAAAAATAGATGTATCCTGCCTCTAAGGCTTATTTCGATCTTTCTAAAGAAGAAAGATAGAATTAAATGAGGATGTGATTTTTTTTTTATTGTTTTAAACTATGTGGTTCAGTGGTTAAAGAAAAGGGCTTGTAATCAGCAGGTCCCCAGTTCAAATCCCACCTCAGCCACTGACTCATTGTGTGACCCTGAGCAAGTCATTTAATCTCTTTGTGTTCCGTCTTTCCGGTGAGATGTAATTGTAAGTGACTCTGCAGCTGATGCATAGTTAACACACCCTAGTCTCTGTAAGTCACCTTGGAGAAAGGCGTCTGCTAAATAAACAATTAATAATACAGTACTGAACTATGAATGGGCACATGTAGACCTGAAACTATTCTATTTAAATATTGCTTGAAACAAAATGTATACTTACAGAAAGAACAAATGTTGTGAAACACATGTGAAAATTATTTTGTATTATTCACTAACATACATTTCTTAGAGGGTACCTGTGGTGAAAGTGACACTTCCCTTCAGTTTTATGTTTTTAAAGCCAGGCATTCTGTCAGAATGATCCGTGGTCATCTATCGTATGGTAGGGCCCTGTAATGGCGTTTTCAGTTTCTTGTATTTCTGAAGCCCAGTTGATAACAAGTGAATTGCAGTTTCATGAATTCACTCGGCACTCTAATGAATTAATCTTTGTGCTGCAGCACCCATACTGAACCCTCCGGATGAAAGGGCAACCTAATTCACCATCCGCTGCTGGGGTCAACAATCAATTCAATAAAGGTGTACTACAATTTTACCAAGTGTAAGACACATGCTCTTCAGAAATTAAAATGACTTAAAGCTAATTTCTTCAATCGCACAGTACATTGCACGCAGTTCTGTTGCTGTGCTTTTACCATATTCCTGGTTTGTGAAAGTACCACACAACTAGAATGGAATATTTTAAAAAGAACCCCAAAACACTGTAGCAACCCCACCCCCAACCCGCCTCCACCACCCTGTCACCTGCCCTGAACCGTCAGAGAAAGAAGGAGAACAAAGACGCTAAAACCGCAGATGACCGTGCGTGTAACCAGGGTTGAGGCTATTTATTTACCAGAGGTAATAATAACTGTTTGAATAAAATGTGCGTGTCTGTGCGGCGTGTCAAGGGCAATGTACTGTGTCCGGCTCCTTAATAAGAGTAGAAAAATGCAGCATGTCTAAGACTTTTGCACAGCAGTGTATACATTATATACACACACACATATACACACATATATATATAGATATAAATTGCATTGACATTATTTTCTTTTCAGTGCCGATATGTACAGCTGGGGGAATCATTTCAGACTGATAATCAAGGCTCCATCGGCATGTTTACTGTAAAAAAGAAACCTTTTATCATGAAGCCAGAATATTGAGCAGAGCAAATATAATTACAGGGATTAGATGAAGTGTGTTGATGGAAATTATACAACTTGTAAAAAATACATTTACAAAAGCATTTAAGAAAACAATGATCCATCGTTTTCTAGCCTGCTATAGTACAATCTTCTCTATGTTGATAATATTATAAAGAAGAGGATTTCTCTATTTATCTTGCAGTAGGCCAATCAGTGGCAGCACTACTACAAGCTAAAAAGTATACCACATAGTGGAACGAATCGACATCTCAGCCCATTGCATCGAATGGAGAGGCGAGGGCTGCACGTGAACTGCAAGCCTGACGCTTCAAAGACAAAAGTCTTTGCATTCAACTAGGGAGCAAGCTCTGCATCTGAGAGCATTCAACTAGAGAGCAAGCTGTGCATCTGAGAGAGCATTCAACTAGAGAGCAAGCTGTGCATCTGAGAGCATTCAACTAGAGAGCAAGCTCTGCATCTGAGAACATTCAACTAGAGAGCAAGCTCTGCATCTGAGAGCATTCAACTAGAGAGCAAGCTGTGCATCTGAAAGAGCATTCAACTAGAGAGCAAGCTGTGCATCTGAGAGAATTCAACTAGAGAGCAAGCACTGCATCTGAGAACATTCAACTAGACAGCAAGCTCTCTATCTGAGAGAGCATTCAACTAGAGAGCAAGCTGTGCATCTGAGAGAGCATTCAACTAGAGAGAAAGCTCTGCATCTAAGAGAGCATTCAACTAGAGAGCACGCTCTGTATCTGAGAGCATTCAACTAGAGAGCAAGCTCTGCATCTGAGAGAGCATTCAACTAGAGAGCAAGCTGTGCATCTGAGAGAGCATTCAACTAGAGAGCAAGCTCTGCATCTGAGAGAGCATTCAACTAGAGAGCAAGCTCTGCATCTGAGAGAGCATTCAACTAGAGAGCAAGCACTGCATCTGAGAACATTCAACTAGACAGCAAGCTCTGTATCTGAGAAAGCATTCAACTAGAGAGCAAGCTCTGTATCTGAGAGAGCATTCAACTAGAGAGCAAGCTCTGCATCTGAGAGAGCATTCAACTAGAGAGCAAGCTCTGCATCTGAGAGAGCATTCAACTAGAGAGCAAGCACTGCATCTGAGAGCATTCAACTAGAGAGCAAGCTCTGCATCTGAGAGAGCATTCAACTAGAGAGCAAGCGCTGCATCTGAGAGAGCATTCAACTAGAGAGCAAGCTCTGTATCTGAGAGCAATCAACTAGAGAGCAAGCTCTGCGTCTGAGAGAGCATTCAACTAGAGAGCAAGCTCTGCATCTGAGAGAGCATTCAACTAGACAGCAAGCTCTGCATCTGAGAGAGCATTCAAATAGAGAGCAAGCTCTGCATCTGAGGGAATTCAACTAGAGAGCAAGCTCTGCATATGAGAGCATTCAACTAGAGAGCAAGCTCTGCATCTGAAGGAGCATTCAACTAGAGAGCAAGCTCTGCATCTGAGAGAGCATTCAACTAGAGAGCAAGCTCTGTATCTGAGAGCATTCAACTAGAGAGCAAGCTCTGTATCTGAGAGAGCATTCAACTAGAGAGCAAGCTCTGCATCTGAGAGAGCTTTAAACTAGAGCGCAAGATGTGCATCTGAGAGCATTCAAATAGAGAGCAAGCTCTGTATCTGAGGGAATTCAACTAGAGAGCAAGCTCTGCATCTGAGGGAATTCAACTAGAGAGCAAGCTCTGCATCTGAGAGAGCATTCAACTAGAGAGCAAGCTCTGCATCTGAAGGAGCATTCAACTAGAGAGCAAGCTCTGCATCTGAGAGAGCATTCAACTAGGGAGCAAGCTCTGTATCTGAGAGCATTCAACTAGAGAGCAAGCTCTGTATCTGAGAGAGCATTCAACTAGAGAGCAAGCTCTGCATCTGAGAGAGCTTTAAACTAGAGCGCAAGATGTGCATCTGAGAGCATTCAACTAGACAGCAAGCTCTGTATCTGAGAGAGCATTCAACTAGAGAGCAAGCTGTGCATCTGAGAGAGCATTCAACTAGAGAGCAAGCGCTGTATCTGAGAGAGCATTCAACTAGAGAGCAAGCGATGCATCTGAGAGAGCATTCAACTAGAGATCAAGCACTGCATCTGAGAGAGCATTCAACTAGAGAGCAAGCGCTGCATCTGAGAGAGCATTCAACTAGAGAGCAAGCGCTGCATCTGAGAGAGCATTCAACTAGACAGCAAGCTCTGAATCTGAGAGGTAAGTACATGTCTGATGCTGATGTCAGCTGCTTGGAGGAGATCCATTACAACAATACATTAAAATGAGCTACAGACACTACAATTAATTGATTTATCTATTATTGATCACCATCGTTGATTGATTAATTGCCCTGGTGCCCTACTTTGAGCATCACATCGCACATATTAGTCTAAGTGCAAATGGTAAAAGGTGCCACGCTCAGCGATTCTGTGACCCACCCCATGTAGAAAAATTCAGCTTGCGTAGTGTGTCTGTCCACTTCTCTACAACGTGTAATGCTGTGCAGCAGTCTGTCCTTTACAATTCCCTTTTCTACGTCATGCAACAAATGTGCACATGTTTGGTTTCAGAACGGGAATTTCAATGGTAACTATTCATTCAGACATGTGTAACTGCTGAGCACTGGCATAGCCAGGACATTTTTCAACTGGGGCAAAAATACAAATATCTCTAGAAACCTTCCATTTTTTGACAGTGCCAAATGGTCCTGTTTAATCTGATTCAGTTTTAAGTACAGCTATGGCCAAAAGTTTTGCAGCACCTAGAATTTTAGGATTGAGACATAATTAAATTAAAAAAATAAAACATAAATATATGAACATGATTCAGATATTTTATTTAACATCATGTAATCAAAGAAAATACTAAATGATACCACAGAAGTCTACCGGAAGCCATAATATAGTACAGAATTTCATGTTAGATTTCAAAATGTCACATTTTTCAATTTTTGTCAATTTTTTGTTAAGTATATGGAAAACTACAAAGTGGTATGTAATCAATATGTTAACATAACATTATTCAGCAGGTTTCATTCGACTTTATGTGTTAATTCTGTAGGGTGATGCAAAAGTTTTGGCCAGAGCTGTATGTCAACATAGGGTTTAAAGGGTTTCATAAAACTTAACCAAAATGCATGTCGCTATAGCTTATTAAATAGCTAAATATTAAAATAGGTTTTTATATCTTACATGAATATAGATTCATTTTTGTTAGCCAAGGTGTATTCTTTCTTTTTTTCCTGAAAACATCCAGATTGAAAACTATAATCATTAGTTTAAATAAAACTTAACAGTTGTATTTATTAGAGTGTGGCAGTGTTGAATAATGCTTAGAATAGAAACACTATTTGCCAGCTATTCATACCTTACAAGTTACAAGAACACAGTTTCACAAGTTGGATGGGGCACAACGCCCATGTTAAAAACATTGATAATGCATGCGATTTCCAAAGGAATTAAATATATTTTTAAACTACTGCCACCTGTGCGTATACAAGGCAGTAGTAATTTAAAAATAAATAATAGTAATCTGTTGGAAACTGTATTAATCATATTTTAATCAACTCTGGAAGTCACGCTCACCAGTATTACTTTTCTGGTCAACTGTCTGAATGGGTCCATGTTTAATATAATGCTCTCGAATGAGATGATCTTTTGGCACTGAATCACATAAAAAAAATTCTAAACATGCACATTTAACCTCATCCATACTGTACTGTGTGTAAAGATTTTTTTAAACTGTGTGGAGTTGGCGGTTAACATATATCCAGTGTATATCCAGTGTCTATCCAGCCAATCAGAATAGCTTAATAGGCAAGCGGCTGGAACTTTCTGTAAGAAAGTGTATTTTCGAGTGTATGGTTTCCCTGGCTGAGACGGGGATATCCAGCCAATGGGATCACTGCTATCCTGACACCTCCCCAAGAACAAATCTCAGCGGTCCCTGGCCAAAGATAATTATCACATAAATGCATTAAAAAAAATTAAAAATGGCATGACCCATCCTGACGTGGCGACCCCGCAGACTCTTTTAAAACAGTATTTATCATTTGTGTATGGTCAGGTGTACAGGAAAATACTAAGTAACATGTCCTGCTAAAGGATATGGGATTGTAGAACGCAGGCTGCCCCCAATGTTCACCAAAGCTAGTGTAATGGGCAGTGTTGTGTGATGCAGGGCTAGTACGGATTCTGCCCCTTGTAGGTGAGATGATAATAAAAGCTCTTTAGCCTTTTTTGAATAAAATAGAGCAACACAAGTGAGAAATATAAAAAAATAAATATTAAAATGGCATGTTATGCTTTTCCCCTGAAAGTGAAAACTGTGGAATTGCTGTCCTGTATTGTTAGTTCCTGTGATTGATTCCTGGACCTGCTTCTTCCTGTCTATCCCAGGCGGTCCAGTCGTTTAGCAGTAATCTTTTGAGGTGACCTGATTGTGCCTGTAAATACTGAACCATTAAACTGATGCGTGCATTCCACTGAATTATTAATATTTGGAAAGTCTGACCACTTCTCTGTATTGTGTAATGTTGTGCAGCAGGCTGTGTCCTTTGTAATTCCCTTTTCTGCGTCACACAATAAATGTCCACATGTTTGGTGCCAAGCAGCTGGACTCTCGTTAGTCCCCTGTTTGATCCCATTGCTCCTTCTTGAAGGTTATTTTATTTTCCAGCTGAGTAACATTTTGCAAAGTGACTTAAAGCAATGGTTAGAAAAGCTGTACTGCTCTCCTCAATTCATTTAACCTGGATAAAATAATCATCAAAATCAAAGGTCACATTTATTATATTGTACAGCGTGGTCTGGCAACAACACAATCACCCCGACTCCGAGAGAAACGATGCACAAGTCCAGCAAAACATCCTTTTATAGATAGTCACATGACTCAGAGAGAAACGATGCACAAGTCCAGCAACACATCCCTTTATAGATAGTCACATGACTCAGAGAAACGATGCACAAGTCCAGCAACACATCCCTTTATAGATAGTCACATGACTCAGAGAAACGATGCACAAGTCCAGCAACACATCCCTTTATAGATAGTCACATGACTCAGAGAAACGATGCACAAGTCCAGCAACACATCCCTTTATAGATAGTCACATGACTCAGAGAAACGATGCACAAGTCCAGCAACACATCCCTTTATAGATAGTCACATGACTCGGAGAAATGATGCACAAGTCCAGCAACACATCCCTTTATAGATAGTCACATGACTCGGAGAAACGATGCACAAGTCCAGCAACACATTCCTTTATAGATAGTCACATGACTCAGAGAAACAATACACAAGTCCAGCAACACATCCCTTTATAGATAGTCACATGACTCGGAGAAATGATGTACAAGTCCAGCAACACATTCCTTTATAGATAGTCACATGACTCGGAGAAATGATGTACAAGTCCAGCAACACATTCCTTTATAGATAGTCACATGACTCGGAGAAATGATGCACAAGTCCAGCAACACATCCCTTTATAGATAGTCACATGACTCGGAGAAACGATGCACAAGTCCAGCAACACATCCCTTTATAGATAGTCACATGACTCGGAAAGAAACGATGCACAAGTCCAGCAACACATCCTTTTATAGATAGTCACATGACTCAGAGAAACAATACACAAGTCCAGCAACACATCCCTTTATAGATCGTCACATGACTCGGAAAGAAACGATGCACAAGTCCAGCAACACATCCCTTTATAGATAGTCACATGACTCGGAGAAACGATGCACAAGTCCAGCAACACATCCCTTTCTAGACAATCACCGCGACTCAAGTCCAGCAACTATGATGTAAAAACATGTACAGGGCTCAAGCATCCGTGGGAAGAGTTGCATCAGTAAGCTTTGGTTTTAGAACAGCCGTCATTAGTGTCATCTCTCATCTGTGCTTTATTTGCAGTTCCTTAACTGAGTAATAACAGAACGGCTGACTTCCATAGAAAACAATGGGAGTACAGGGTCCACTTGTATAATTTAACAGAATGCAAGGCGCGCATGATGTAATGCGGTCCCAGTTTCATAGGGCATGTCTATACCTACATCACCCCTTAGTATTCAATTATATGACGAGTTGAAAAGTGCAAAGTTCATGAGCAGCGCAGAACGATCTGAGCAGAGCTCTCCATACAGAATCACCAGATGCCTGTTTCACTCACCCTAATAGCAGCGTGGCAATCCGCTCAATCGGAATCACACATGCGTACACGTGGATGTTCATTTTGAAACTATACTATAGATTTAATTCAGGATCATTATTTTCTTTCACTTTAATTTTTATTTTTGCATTTCCCCCTATGACCCTTAGACGTAACTCAGGAGTACATGTACACCCTGTTGAAAACCCTGCTCTTCAGAAACAGTGGCTTGGTTTCCATGGAAAAATAAAAATAAGTTATAAGTTAAATAATAATATTTCTCACGCTATTTTGGTAGTGCCTTTCGGGTAATTTGTGTTTCCATGTAGTTTTCTTTTTGGGAGAGAAGTTCTCATTCCACATGCAAACGACCTAATTAATATTAAGATATGTGAGGGTATATATAAATGCTTCTGTCTGCATTCCAGTTTGTCCTTGCGTGACGACTGATATCGTGCAGGAGCTTGTAGGTTGTGTTAAAGAACTGCAAGTGGCTTTCTATATGACTGTAGCTTAAGCAATTCTGATCCTCATTGTCTACGAACAGAGGTCAAATCCAGCACTTTAACTTAATGTTATAAAAATGATCCAGTCAAAATATTTCAATATTCAAAAAAACTGATAGTAAATCTACAAAAGGCTACCCTACCCGCCCACATTTCCCACTACACAATATTCTTACAATAATAATACTATAAATACTGATAATAATAAATACCTATTTGTCTTTTTGAACAAAATTGTGGAACCAACAGTTTTTTTTCTTGTTTTCGTTCTTCTAAACAAATTTTGCTGAATGAATTAGGTTTAATAGATTTTACTTCAACTCTATGGGTGTTCGCTCAAGCCTGGTGCTGTCAGTAGCCTGCAGCAGTAATACAGGAGACCACTGCCACAAATTCCCAGCTGTGCCAAATGCATAGACTTTGGGGTGCAAGCCTGACTTTTTTTGTCCTGTGCCCATGCTAGATGCTACTTAAGGCTAGTGTACAATGGGTTCTATTCATCATTGCTGGTTTTCATATTACGCCAACGTTCATTTTCTAACAAGGAGATTTACGATCTAAAATGATTCATTATCATGTTTTTTTGTTTGCAGCTTTGTGCTAATGTGGAACTTTAGTTACCTCACGTTTTCCTCCAACAACTAACATGTTCTTAATTTAAATCTGTGCCACAGCCTGCTGTGATTGTTTCAGATTGATTTGGAATCCACCACTTAATTACCCCTGTGCCTATCATTTTCTGTACATGTATTTGATTGAAATATTTGGCTACCTTGAAAAAGGGCTGTGACTAATTGCTGCTATAATGAACGATGAGGAACAAGAACTAAGGTAGAAAAAAGAATCTATGGATAGGAAATATATTTTATGACTATACCAGATGAAGAGATAAAACAGAGGGTCAGATTAATAAAAAGGCACACACAAACATACTTCTCTGGTGTTTTATTTTCCAGACAAGACACTACTGTTTATTCACACATCCTTCCAAAATGCAGCCGAGGGAAAAACACCTTTTAAACTTCTATTACAGCCTATGTGTCTACAATGTTATAGTTTACATAATGTTCCAGTATTGTGTATACATGCCTGCCTTTTTTTGTTTCTGTTCTACGTTTTACACCCGTATATTTAATTGGCATTTTCTTTACTCACTGTTTGTCAAATTGAGTCGACATATACCGTTCTGTTTGGGTTACCTGCGATATTTTGATGAGTGTTTTTTTTTATTATTATTATTTTATTGACAGCTTTTTGCAAATAAAAAAATATATATTGTTGGAGAGTTATTCACCTCAAACTGTCTTGACAAGATGACAATGTAAAGAAAATAATGAGTTGTTATGACGTGCAATAAGTTCACCCGATGTTTAATTTGTAAACCAGCATTGTGTTATTACAGGAGTTTTCAAAGGTTTTAGCTCAAGTGCCCCTTTATAGTTTTCGCTCAACTGAATGTTAACACAGTTGCAATGTTAGAGCGTTAATCATGTTCTCAAACTGATTTCTGTGGTTAGATTTGTGTGATTCATTTTAGAAAGGAACAGGTTCCTTCAGATATGTGTGATTCATTTTAGACAGTAACAGGTTTCTTCAGATACGTGTGATTCATTTTAGACAGTAACAAGTTACTTTCAGACAGTCTGGATTTGATGGCTCAATGCGTAACCTTTTTCATTTTTAGCTGGGGAATTTCTAGCATAATGATTGTTACACTGCAGTGGCTCTAATAAATATGGACATAGTGCATTTTATAAGATCACATAGCCTACTTAAATAAATAAACAGACAAATACAAAATAATAACTTGATAAATATGAACCCCTTTTTTACAGAGCCTCTCAAGTCCTGCCAGCGCACATCAGCGACACTACGATGGTATAGTCCTCAAGTACAGTGTGTTTGTTATTGATTCTTATATTGTTATTGATTTCTATATTGTTATTGATTCATATATTGTTTATCTTCCCGAAGGTGATAAAGCTTTTGATCCAAATAAAGAGGAACATTGTTTAACCACCTCCTTTATTAAAAGACCATTTTCATTTGATCTGACCTTAGGTGTTCTGTGGCAGATTTCATGTGTGTATCACTATGTGAACAATCGTTTTCATCCATCTCGAGAGTGACCGACGAAAGAGCAGATTAACTTTTATAAAGGTGTGCGATCAACAACATTACCAGAATGCAACGTTAATTACAACATTAATACCAATGAGGGGGCATTCCCATGAAGAGATATACTATTCATTAAAAGCCATTCTCAAATGCGTGAACTGCCTATTTCTTTCATGAATGCATAGTAAAAGCATGTGCGATGGGGTATCGCAAAAAAATGACAACTATTAATGAATAGAGCCCAATGAATTGCATCTTATTGCTAACGGACAGAAAAGTCTAGGCTTAAACAATCAGCGATCTGATGACTAAAAATTAAGATACCAAAAGTGTAAGGCAAAGAATATCTGTCTGGGCATTGCAAAGGGCTTTATTATTATATGATATTTATGTATTTATTTATTGCAAATGGTTGCATTTTTCAACTTGTAGTAACTTCAGTATGTTTTATAATTTAATTATAAAACAACTAAACTGTAAAGCACTATAATTTTATGAGTCAGTCGGAGATAGTACAAATGAGGGTTCTCAAATATTATAATGAGATGTACTAAAGCTGCTGGCAATTGCAACAATTACAATTGCATCAATTTGTTAAGAACTTTTGAAAGCACGTTTTAAAAGTCGCAATTGTTGCCGGCATTTCCCAGTCCGCTTTTTTTCGTGTGTTGCCAGTTGTGTTCAATGCATTTTTGAGGAGAACGCCCAAGTACCTAATGCAGAACAGATTGCATTGTACAGATTACATTTACATTTAACAAAAGCTATGTTATTTTGATTCTTGCACCCTTGCATGTGTAGACATTATCCTTCGGGCACCCTCTGCTGCAGCAAACCACAACTCAACTCCCACTATTTATTTGAAGAATGTCGCACGACACACAAGCTCACTAAGAAGACACAACAAATATTTAAAGTAGTATATTGCAGCTCTTTTCATAAACGTATTTTCTCTTCGTACATACGACAAAATGTATACTTCATACGAATTGTTGCAAGGAAAATACAGATTGTGGTATGTTTGCGCTGTGACTGGCCCATCTTAGTACATCTAACCCTGAGTTCTCTAATCCCCTCGTACTGTATGTTTATTGTTTCCTATTTGGTCAAAGAAGCTGCCAGGGCTACTTCCAGCAGACATCAGTTATTAATAAGGAATTACTTGGTACGGTCTTTAGATGTAGTAGAAAGTTGCATGAGATTACGTCACAAACGGGATCTTCACTGCTGAAGTCTCATGAGCATAAGGTAAGGCTTTCTGACATGTTTCCATGCAAAAAGAAAAGGCTACGTTTTTTTGTCAATTTGCGCTTTTGTTTTTAGCGTCAGAAGGCGATTTGCCCACCCTTTTAAGTGGTATCATGTTTTGGAGTCACACTTCCTATAGCGTGAGGGATGTGCGTGATATGTACGTGCTACATCACATTCTCACAACAATGGAGAGAGGATTTGGAGTTTCCAAACTGCATGGAAACGCTGCCATTGTTCATTGTAAGGAGTGAATGCTCCTTAATGCATCAGCTGATCCACTAACTGAGCATCTTAGTTAGCATGATCTTGTGTTAGAAACAGTGTTGACTTTCCATAAATGTATTAATTCCTGGAGTATAGTGAAATAAGCGAATATAATATATATGAGATACTCAGGTGCAATGTTCACACAATTCATATTGTCTCTACAAAAACTAAATAAAATACAATTTTCAATAAGGTTGCAGAAGAGATGCATTATTCAGCAGATACAGTATGAAAGCTATTTAAATGAATGCAGTAAGCTTAAACAGGCCCATTCACTGGGGCTACAGAACAACTGAACAGAAGTAAAAAAAGACAACTTTACAGAGGAAAAGACTGATATAACTCCAGAAATCACTCCAAATGACTCTGTTTATTTGGAAAAGGTATAAAAACATTTCTTTGACGACCGAGAACACGTCTACTCTTCTCTAAAACAGTTTTTAAAAGGTTTTGTAAGCTGAACCTGGTTTTAATCAATCAAAATGGACTTACTAAAACATCCCTTAAAACAGTCCTTAAGGTTGTGTGCCTCTTAAAGGAGTGTGTGATGAAATATTCTTTAATAACTTGAAGTCCACTGGGTGCCAAGATATTAAATGTTTTCAATAAGGGACAGGCGAGTTGTACATGATGTAATGGTAAAGCCGTACTAGTCCTGAGACAATCAATGCATTAGATTAAGTTTCAACGCTGGGTATTAATAGCGAACACCTGCACACTTATCACCTGCCCTCAAAACATGCAATACTGATTCCTGACCTTCAGTGTTGCACTCTGTGTACTTGCACACATGGAGCTCGTTAGTACCCCTTACTGTGAGTGGTCACTTTACAGTATAAATAAAGTGTGTTAGTCTTCAGCCCCAAGCCATTCATTGCTGGTGCTGGAAAGTAGAAGCATTTCCACATATGTCATGCTGTAAACTTTATGGGTCTAGATGGCGTTGTTTGCCTGTGTTTGGCTGTGTTTACCTCTGGGGAAATTAGCACACCAGTCCTGCTTTTGGGGTCTCTATGGCTGCCTGGTGCACAATATGAGCATTAGTCCAATAGACAACAATGGTATATTAGTCCATGTCACCTGCTGGTCAACAGACACCTGTATTCTAAATGAGTCCTTGACGCGGGCTGGACAATTACCACTTTACTGGTTCACTATCCATGTGTCAAGAATTGGTCGCTGTATCCAATCCTATTGACGCCTGCATCGTTCCTTCAAGTTCCATTAGATTTAAAAGGTATTACAATGTTACACTGCAGTAAATGCTTAATAGATGCATCAGGGGATTACAATCCTGGACGATTCTTGTGACCCACACATCTTGGGATATAATAATACCAGTGAAAGTCCAGGGCCCGAGCCCAGATTTGCCCCATGAGGAATAACATTTACCACATGTTGCTTTGACAGAGGGACCCCTGTGGATCCCAGTGAGGTTGTGAGACAATGATAGATCAGTGGCAGGGCCAAGATATCACATGATTTGTAGAAGCATAATATTACCACTGTTTTCAGGCTTCTGGTCATTTAATAATGGGGGTAGGACAATATATTCCACAATCGTGTTCAATTTTTTTATTTCTGGTGACCCTGATAATGGTCCCTTTGCTAATGAAAGTGGAACCAAGGTCAAAACAAATGTATGCTCTTATTAGTTACTAGCTCATTAATTTTTACTGCTGATAATAGTACTACTGTATTAAACTGCTGCTCCACAGAAAAAATGCTTCTAAATGTGAAATATAGTTATAATTACCCGGAACACTCCTCTGACCTTGTACTGGCCCCATGTTAGATGAAATAAAGATGCAATAAGGCATGGCATAATTTTCACAAGGTTCCTGTACTAGACATCCAGTTTAAAGCTGTCGTACAACTGTTGCCATTGCCTTTACACTATACCACTAATATTTCTTTGTTTCATATTCATTAAAACACAAATCTTTACATGTAACATTATTGGCCAATTGCTGTACAGCGCAGTACAAGCAAAGGAGAAATCTTTTTAGGGTATGTATGATAATTTGTAGAATTTTTAAGGCAGATGTGGATTTCAGTGAATTACTAATACGTATTTAATGTCTGCATCAGATTCACACATTATCAATAATTTGGCAGCTATCTCCATTCATGCATTCACATGCCTCCCTGCAGGCTCGGCTGTTCTGATTCCTGTATCCACATGAGACTGATTGCAGCACACATCAGGGGCTGCTTTAATGTGGCATTGTGACGGTGCAGTGGGTGTGGAGGTGGAACACACGTCAGAGTCACTTTATAGAGGTGAAAAACCTCTACCACAATGGTAGAGGGTGAATTTTATTAAAAGGGAATCAGTCCAAAACAAAAGTACAAATAATAAGTCCCAATAAAGCACGTCCCTCTCGGCTCTTTGGGTGCACTTGTGGGGTGGTGAAAAGTGCAGGTGCTCAGGTGCTGAAGTGTCCAGTTCAGTTGTGCGGGCCGTGTGATGTCCAAGGTGACGAGTGCTGGCAGTAGTGCGGCAGCTCCTTGGCGTGTGACCCCGGTCCTGACGATAAATAAATCACAAACACATAGACCACCAACAAACACAACAAACAAAACAAACACACAGCTCAGCAACACAGGCTTACTATTACCTCAAAGGCCCCACACTTACAGAATGACAGCCCTTATATACTAGGAGACTCCACCCCATGATCAGCGCGACTCAGCACACCTGCCAGTTGTCTAATGCAGCACAGCTGATCACAGTAATCTTGTCCCCTAATATGGTCATTCCGCCCTGCACCAAGATGGCCGACTTCCTTTTCCGCCCCTCTCTCCAAGCCGGCCCATCTCTGAACAGGCGTGCAAGTACCTCTCCTTCGCGCCCTCTTGGGTCGGGAGGGAGATTTGCAGCTCAGATCCTCATGTTCCCTGTCACAGGCATCAATAGGGGTGTAACGAAGGGTACACTTTGACCTTCGGAACAGATTACCCAAGGAAGGTTTGAACATTAGCTGGTACTCATTTGCATACTTTACTAGTGATGTCACCATAGCTACTAGTTTATCTTACAGGTAATTCATATAAACTGAATAAAACATTCACATGTACATTAAAAATATTCTGCATTACTGTAAGCTCATTAATGATTATTTTGTTAATGGAAAATGTGTATGCAGAAATACATATATTGTTCAACATCAATGCTGTTTGTTAGTGGAAAATGTGAATGCAGGAATAAATTCATTCTTCGATGAAAAACCTGCATTTACCAATAAGCTTAACCGGTAAATGTCTGAAAAGCAATAATATTTCTTCATAATTTCATACATTTACCAATAGGTTTTGGTAAATCATAAGATTAACTGGTAAATGTCCCAAAAGCAAACTATTTCTTCACAATCTGGTTGTGGATTTTAATACAACTTTTGTTTAAGTAATAGACATTATACAAATCAAAAGATCGAAGTTTGCATGTGAGTGAAACTTAAAGTATGATTTACTGACGAACCTTGGAAGGCTCAGAAGTACCTTTGGATTCCTGGCTATTGAAGGAACCTTTGCCCCTTCGAACACAGCCCTAGACATCAATGTGGGCACCATGGCACCACTGGCTTCACCCGCAGCCAACCATGACCAGTGGGTGAAGCACTTCAGGGTTTGCCACTGAATCAGATTTTGCTGGTTGATAGGTTGCCCACATTGTATGTTGTCAAAGGAAATTGTTCATTCTTCTTCTTGTAGTATAGAAGAATCACAGCATCATTAACCTCACCTCCATACATTGTATGCACCAGACTCTCCACAACATTAGTGGGGTTTCCATGCAGTTCAGAAACTGCAACGCCTCTCTCCATTGCTGTGAGAATGTGACGTAGTACTCACATATCACACACATCCCTCACGCTATAGGAAGTGCGCAGCCAAAACATGGCATGGCTAAAAAGAGTGGGCAAATTGCCTCTCACGCTGAAAAGGCTTGCAAATTGACCAAGTTTTTTTTTGTATGGAAACATGTCTGAAAGCCATACTGTATGTTCACGAGACTTCAGCAGTGAAGATCCCGTTTGTGGCGTAACCTTGCGCAACTTTCTACTAAAACTAAAGACCACACCAAGCAATTCCTTATTGGCTGGAAGTAACCCAGGCAGCTTCTTTGACCAAAGAGGGAAAACTGATTGCCATTTGTCTCATAAAAGGATAGTGCTTTATAGTTCAGTTGTTATATAAGCAAGGTTATAAAAAAATACAGATATTTGTGCTTGTTCATCGGATAGCTGATTGCTTTATATGACCTAGACCTTTCTGTCCCTTAGAAGTAGGATGCAATTCATTGTACACTAGCCTTAAGTAGCATATATCATGGCATATACCAAGGACAAAAAAGTCAAGTATGTACCTTAAAATGTATTACATTAGCACAGCTGGGAATTCGTGCCAGTGGACTCCTGTATTACTGCTGCAGGCTACCAACAGCACCAGGCTTGAGCGACCACCCATAGAGTTGAAGTAAAATCTCTTAAACCTAATTCATTAAGCAACATTTGTTTAGAAGAATAAAAGCACGAAAAAGAAAAATAATTAAAAACTGTTGGTTGCATGATTTTGTTCAAAAAGACAAATACAGGGCTTAACTTCAAGCTGCAAGACTTACAGAACTAATTATTATTATTTATTTCTTAGCAGATGCCCTTATCCAGGATGACTTGCAATTGTTACACTATATCACATTATACATTATTTCCCATTATACAGATATCACATTATTTTTTATTTTTTTTTACATACAATTACCCATTTATACAGTTGGGTTTTTACTGAAGCAATCTAGGTAAAGTACCTTGCTCAAGGGTACAGCAGCAGTGTCCCCCACCTGGGATTGAACCAACAACCCTCCCGTCAAGAGTCCAGAGCCCTAACTGCTACTCCACACTGCTGCCCACTAAATTCCAGAAAGTTACAAAAAATGCCTGGGTTGATTAGAATGTACTGAGAAATGTGTTGAATTCGTATGGAATACCAGTATACTGGATCACCAATAACAACAACACCACCACAAATATATACAACCTCATTCAATAACAAAAAAAGAGAATATATATGTATATATTTATATATATATATGTATATATATATATATATATATATATATATATATATATATATATATATATATATATATATATATATATATATATATATATATATTATATATCTCTCTCTCTCTCTATATATATATATATATATATATATATATATTGTAAAAGAACTTCACCCACTCGTTGCCCCTTTAAAAACACGACCCAACACACTGGAATGGATTTTTACGGTGCTGGTGCACTATTTTTTTAATGAACACAAAACAAAACACAAAATAAACACCTAGCTCTTATGGAGCGCTTAACTAAAACTTCCAGGAACACCCTGTCTAACACGGGACAGCTAAGCTGTTTCCCCGTCCTTACACAAAACACAGGTTTAATACCACACTTACTTTTTATTCACTTTGGCTACTCGGAGACAGAGCACCTCTTCTGCCTCCTTCTCCTCAGCAGCCTCTAGCAAAATGACTGCCCTCCTTTAATACCCTGCACCTGGTTTTAATTTAACAATAGCTACCAGGTGCAGGGGATAATTAATAATAAAACAATTAACAAACTAAATTAAACAATAAAGCAAAACAATTAAACTAAACAAATGTGCATTCGCACATGTTTTCTTCCATGCAGGGAGGATTAACCCCCTCCCTGCTGTGTTACATTTCCCCCCCCTTAAGTGCACAGCACTGATCGGCCATTCCAAGGCCACATTCCTCCCCCCCCCTTTGAAGTCCGGTGCCCAGAGGAAGGGACTGCAATCCGTCGAGGAGGGACCCAAACGGCTTGCCAGGGGCGACCGACGCATAGGCCGGTAACCTGGACGGTGCAGCAACAGGCAGAGGTGTGAGCCACGGGACCGGTGCAGCGACATCTGAGCCTCCAGGGGGGAACAGAGCGGGAGGAAGGGGGAACACAGCGGGAGGAAGGGGGAACACCAGTGACATCTGAGGTTTCGGGGGAGCGTAGCAAGGGACCAGGTGAGCAACTGTGCCTGGCGGTGCCCCGACCTGGGCACGAGGTCGAGCACAGGGAGGTCCATGCATTCCGGCAGGGTGTCAACGAGCACGGGGCAAAGGACAGTACCCATCAGCGCCGGACTGCTTTGCAGGGGTGGAGGTTGGGGCAGTGGTGGAGCTGGGCACTTTAGCTCCTCTTCCTCAGACAGCTGCAGCTCCTGCAGTGGCGGCTCCTCCCCTCTGGGCTCCGGAAGCGGCGGCTCCACCCCGTTGGGCTCCGGAAGCGGCAGCTCTTCCCCTCTGGGCTATGGAGCTGGAGTCAGCGAGGCACCTCTTGCTTGCTCCCACTTTTGGAGTAGCAGGTCTAGCTCCGTTGGCTCCGGATCCGGTAGCCCCCACTCCTGTCTCCACTTCTTTGTCTGCTCTTTCTGAGCAGCGGTGTTACGATTGATCATTGCGATCAATTCTTTAAAATCCATTTTCTGGGTCGTAGGGGCGCCCACACTTTCTGACACCATATGTAAAAGAACTTCACCCACTCAGGTTCGTTGCCCCTTTAAAAACACGACCCAACACACTGGAATGGATTTTTACAGTGCTGGTGCACTATTTTTTTAATGAACACAAAACAAAACACAAAATAAACACCTAGCTCTTTTGGAGCGCTGTGGCAAAGTGCCCCCCCTGTGTATGTTATATGTTACGTGTTGTGTGTAAATGTTGGTGTATAGGCATTGGTACACGGGATATAAGCGGTCTGTGTTTCACGTGTGTGTAAATTGTATATTTGTATTTAGGCACGGGGATGGCACATCACATCACGTGCAAGTAAAAAGTAATATGTGAGCACGGGGAATTGCACTTTAATTAATTCACGTGCAGTTGTACCGAGATTCCAATTGAATGATTGACTAGCAATCGAATCTCGGTACAACTGCATAAAAGCTGCATGTTTTCACTCACTGGGGGTTGGTGTTCGGTGAGTGGAGAACGGGTTAGGAGACGGAGGGTATTGTAAAGCAAAATAAGTAGTAAAAGAAGCTCACCGTGTTTGTCTGTGTAGTCCGTTTTGTTTGTCTGTTTATTTTGGCTCAAGTGCCGTGTCCTGTTTTGTGTTCTGTTTGTTAAACCTTTTTATTTATTTGTTATTAAACGCTGAGTGCAACCATCGCACTCAGTTTCTCTCATCATCACCGTCTGTCTGTGTGTTTCTCTCTCTGGTCTGAGTTCCTCCCTGCAGCCGTCTTTGTCACACGTGGTGTCAGAAGTGGGATGACAGCGCCTCCAGGGCTCAGGCCAGAGCGGGAACCGCAGTTTTTTTGGGGGGAAAAAAAAAAAAAAAAAAAAGGAGAAGAAATGGGGAGAAGAGGCTGGAGAAGAGCACAGGAGGGCAAAGGGAGAAAGGCGGAAGCAGGGCTGTGGTGTTTCGACTGTGGCCAAACTAGCCACACCACCATACCCTGCTCCGTCCACAGGACCCTACAGGCAATGGCCCAAAGACTGGGATGGGGGGAGTGGTGCCCTGGCTGTGGGGCATATGGGCACACGTTGGCCCTATGCCCCATGCAGGATGAAGAAGAGGAGCCCTTGCTGCCACGTCCTATGCCTGAGCGGGAGGAGCCTGAGCGTCCACAGCCCGAGTGGGAGGAGCCCGAACGTCCACAGCCCGAGTGGGAGGAGCCCGAACGTCCACAGCCCGAGTGGGAGGAGCCCGAACGTCCACAGCCCGAGTGGGAGGAGCCCGAACGTCCACAGCCCGAGTGGGAGGAGTCGGTGCGTCCACGGCCCGAGAGGGAGGAGTCGGTGCGTCCACGGCCCGAGAGGGAGGAGTCGGTGCGTCCACGGCCCGAGAGGGAGGAGTCGGTGCGTCCACGGCCCGAGAGGGAGGAGTCGGTGCGTCCACGGCCCGAGAGGGAGGAGTTGGTGCGTCCACGGCCCGAGGGAGGAGCCGGTGCGTTCTAGGTCCGGAGGGGAGGAGCCAGTGCGTCCTGTGTCCGGAGGGGAGGAGCTGAAGGCCCAAACCCCTATTTTTTTTTGGGAGGGACGAGGGCGTGAAGCTCAGGCTCCACAGCAGCCGCTGTTTTTGCTGCTGAAGGGAGCCCAGCGGAGACGCCTGCCACCAGCTCTACCCCCGCTGTCGGAGGAGCCGGCAGCGCCTCCACCACCAGAGGGAGAGGAGCAGGAGCTGCCTCTGCCTCCACCACCACCGCCTGAGGGAGAGGAGCAGGAGCTGCCTCTGCCTCCACCACCACCACCTGAGGGAGAGGAGCAGGAGCTGCCTCTGCCTCCACCACCTGAGGGAGAGGAGCAGGAGCTGCCTCTGCCTCCACCACCACCACCTGAGGGAGAGGAGCAGGAGCTGCCTCTGCCTCCACCACCACCACCCGAGGGAGAGGAGCAGGAGCTGCCTCTGCCTCCACCACCACCACCTGAGGGAGAGGAGCAGGAGCTGCCTCTGCCTCCACCACCTGAGGCAGAGGAGCAGGAGCTGCCTCTGCCTCCACCACCACCACCTGAGGGAGAGGAGCAGGAGCTGCCTCTGTCTCCACCACCACCCGAGGGAGAGGAGCAGGAGCTGCCTCTGCCTCCACCACCACCACCACCACCACCCGAGGGAGAGGAGCAGGAGCTGCCTCTGCCTCCACCTCCCGAGGGTCCGCTGCTGCTGCCGTCGCCTGGGGTCGCCAGGGATCCTGCTTCGCCTGGGGTCGCCAGGGATCCTGCTTCGCCTGAAGTCATCGAGGGTCCTGCTTCGCCTGGGGTCGCCGGGGCCTCTGCTTTGCCTCGGGTCGCTACACTGTTGCCGGAGCTCCATGAAGGGGAGCTGCCGGCCATAAAGAAAGAGGGGGAGGTCAGGAGACCAGCTCCCCCAGCTGCACTTTCGCGGCAGCAGATAGTGTGGCTGAAGCCCCGGAAGAGGGAGCTGCCAGCCACGAAGAATTGGGGGGTGCCAGACATTCCACCATGGCCACCCCCAGAAACAACTTGCTTCCCCCTCTTCCGGGACTTTGGGACTGAGGGGGGAGGTGGCCATTGAGGCCATGTGTGCGTTGCACAAGGGGGGGTATATGTGGCAAAGTGCCCCCCCTGTGTATGTTATATGTTACGTGTTGTGTGTAAATGTTGGTGTATAGGCATTGGTACACGGGATATAAGCGGTCTGTGTTTCACGTGTGTGTAAATTGTATATTTGTATTTAGGCACGGGGATGGCACATCACATCACGTGCAAGTAAAAAGTAATATGTGAGCACGGGGAATTGCACTTTAATTAATTCACGTGCAGTTGTACCGAGATTCCAATTGAATGATTGACTAGCAATCGAATCTCGGTACAACTGCATAAAAGCTGCATGTTTTCACTCACTGGGGGTTGGTGTTCGGTGAGTGGAGAACGGGTTAGGAGACGGAGGGTATTGTAAAGCAAAATAAGTAGTAAAAGAAGCTCACCGTGTTTGTCTGTGTAGTCCGTTTTGTTTGTCTGTTTATTTTGGCTCAAGTGCCGTGTCCTGTTTTGTGTTCTGTTTGTTAAACCTTTTTATTTATTTGTTATTAAACGCTGAGTGCAACCATCGCACTCAGTTTCTCTCATCATCACTGTCTGTCTGTGTGTTTCTCTCTCTGGTCTGAGTTCCTCCCTGCAGCCGTCTTTGTCACAAGCGCTTAACTAAAACTTCCAGGAACACCCTGTCTAACACGGGACAGCTAAGCTGTTTCCCCGTCCTTACACAAAACACAGGTTTAATACCGCACTTACTTTTTATTCACTTTGGCTACTCGGAGACAGAGCACCTCTTCTGCCTCCTTCTCCTCAGCAGCCTCTAGCAAAATGACTGCCCTCCTTTAATACCCTGCACCTGGTTTTAATTTAACAATAGCTACCAGGTGCAGGGGATAATTAATAATAAAACAATTAACAAACTAAATTAAACAATAAAGCAAAACAATTAAACTAAACAAATGTGCATTCGCACATGTTTTTTCCCCCATGCAGAGAGGATGAACCCCCTCCCTGCTGTGTTACACTATATATATATATATATATATATATATATATATATATATATATATATATATATATATATAGGAATGGAGGAATGGAGGCTATTCGTAACTCTGAAATGCCTGTAACTCTGAAAATGAGTTTTCAATGGTTTTAATAAATATGTACACCTGCTATACACCCTCAATCTGAAGAATAATACAAGGATACAGCACAATGATCCAATTGTAATGGTTCTAAAGTCTTTAAAATGGTAATATAAAATAGAAAAAGGCAACATTTAAAGTTGAATCATAACTGTAGCAAATACAGAGATTTAAACAGCTAAGAAAACATTGGTACACAGTGCTTTTTATTTTATTATAAACAAAATGCATTTGTTCAGTCATTCAGTCTCCTGTGGCTTGAAAAAAAAAACTGTGCTTTGTTTAAAACTAAAATGTTCCAAGTAAAATTGCCCGTACTTGCTTTGGAATCTGCCTCACCTTTGTCTGGATACATTTTGCCTGACCATCACACCACTTATAGGATCACCTATCTGGTTGCATTTCATGCATTGTTGAGTGACTGCATACATCTAGCTGCAAGTGGGTTGACCAGTCAGTTTGTAAGTTTGGTGTTTGTAACTCAGCTTTTATGTATATGTATATAACCACATTCAACTGGCGAGAGCCTTTCACTGTCCCTGCAGAATTCAGATCCAGGTATTTATTGTTATTATTATTATTAGTATATTATGTAGTGGCAGAGCAGGGTAACCTATTGCAGAATTGCTAGTACAGTATTTTGCAAATATACTGTACAGAACATGAGAAACCCCATTGACACTTGTGTAGTACCATCGGCAACAGCCAGATAGGAATCAAGATATATTTATAAAATCTATGTCACAGTTCAGAACAATATCACCTGCAACTTCGGAACAAGGAACATCGGAAAAGAAATTTACATGAAAAAGCCCATTGACACTTGCATATAAAAAGGACAGTATTATTAATAACTGTCCAATCAGAGGCTGTGTGTTCCAGTGGTTAAAGAAATGGGCTTGTAACCAGGAGGTCCCCAGTTCAAATCCCAGCTCAGCCACTGACTCATTGTGTGACCCTGAGCAAGTCACTTAACCTCCTCTGCAGCTGATGCATAGTTCACACACCCTAGTCTCTATAAGTCGCCTTGGATAAAGGCATCTGCTAAATAAACAAATAATACTAATAATAATCAGAGAGGTGGATGCAGTTACTGGATGGAACATGAATGATTAGCTGATTCACGTCTGACAGTGTTTATGACAAGCGATCTAAGAGTTCGAGAGTGTGGCTGAGAGTGTAAGTTAAGTATGTAATACATATCTAGAGTGTGGCTGAGAGTGTAAGTTAAGTATGTAATACATATCTAGAGTTTAATCATTTGTTTAAAATAAATTAGTCATATATCTCACTAAATATTTTATATAGTCATGTCATCAATATATGCCTATTTTCTGAAACCGGACTTCCTGTGAAGTTTTTATGAATGACGCTACGCAGGTAGGCGGGTCAATCAAGTTCTTCAATCGTAGCTCTGTCTCTGTCCCCTGAAAACCTGTAATGAAAGATCTTTATGATTCATGTGGAACTTTTCCCTGGCAATTCGCGAATCACCCGGGCAATCCGCAAATTGCCCAGTTTCACGGTATGCCCATAACATACATATGATATACAATGCTCCAGATAATGTTTTGGGTCAATGAGTAATTTACTCTCCAATATAGACACTATGGCCCATATGCATAAAAAATGGCATACACCATTATGGCTACAGGACATGTCTGGAGACTGACAGGTTGTCCGAAACATCAAGATGTCAAGTTTTAAAAAAAATAATAATAATTGCACTCACAGGTGCTGGAGGCGAGTGAGAGGTTAGGTTAGGGGCAGTGTACGCGTTTAGATTTAAAAAACGATTACATTTTGATATAGCTAATATGCACATGCCTTAATGAAAAAGAACTGTAACCACCAGAAATGTATTTTTTGTCACAGTTCATATTTTACGTTTGGTTGTATAAAAAGGGTCCTCTAATGTGAGCGCACGTTTCCTTTCCAGCGCACAAGAAGGTATAGAAGCACTGGAGCGTCTGCAAGCGCCGGTTATTTTTCTCATATGTTTAAAACTTTAGTTTGAATGATAAAGGGCACAGAAAGACAGCACCGCACAGTTACACTAAAATGTAATTAATTGTTTAATGGAGTGTGAACAGGCTGGCTGCTGGTTACGTCAGGCCTGGAAATGCAGGACACAGACAGGACTGGTGAGTGAGTGCACTGTTGCGCTGGTTTATTGCAAAATAAAAGGTTTAAACAGAAAACAAAACACTGGAACAAACGAAATGGCACGTTGGCCAAAACAAACAGACATACTAAAAACAATGACACAAACAAGTACTGTGCTGAGCCTTTTCAGCACGAGTAGCAATTGTTGTTATATTTTAATTATTTTCCTCCTCCTCCTTTTAAATCACCTGTGTTACATAACCTACACTCCGTGAAGCAATACATACACACCACATAAAACGTAAAACACAAAAATATGCACAGGGGTGGGGCACTCTGTCATATGGAGGAGAAAATCGCATATGCTTTTATTTGTTACTGTATTCTCTCAGTTTGCAAATACCTGCACAATTCATTCAAATACAATACATGCAATAATAATACATCTCAAATCTGTTTAAATAGCTTCTTTTAAACTAGAAGAAACTAGATTGAACAATCCTGCCTGTCACACAATACTACTCAGTAAAACCATTGGGTTTTATTCTGGGAGCAGGTGCAGGGGCTCCTCCCTAGGTAATCAAGCCAATCTATTAATTAAGCCAATCTATCAATTAACCTCCCTATTTAAGCCCTGTGTCAAACACTCATTCTGTTTTTCGCATTTGCTTGTTGTCACACAGCGCTGCAGAACCCACTTGTCGTTTTCATTTCTGCAGTCTATGCTTCCCTGTGCGTCGCCAGGCTTTCGATTACATTGTTACATTTTCAGTGCTTTAGTTGTGAGAACATGTAATAGAAGCGGCTTGCCAAGCTTGTTTAAATTTGTATGCGTTTTGTTTGATGGCCGCTGCGCCTCTTATGCTCTGCCGCGCCTCTTATGTTTCACCATGCTCTGTGTTTCGTTGTGCTCTTTCTTGTTTGTACAATCCTGAGCCTGCCGCCTTGGTCCCGCTGACCCATTCAGGCTCCACAATTACTAGCAACACATTCATTCATACTCAAATATTTCATTACTGCCATGCCCCTTACACTCACGACTGTGGTCATTCTGTCTACATTAATGATGGAGCGGCAAAAACCCACACCTCTGGGGAATTCATTGCACTCCAGGATCTTCTTTATCTGTGGTCCGACGAAGACACTGGCTTTGACCTTTGCCTCAGACAGCTTAGGGAAGAAACTTGAAGGCTGCCGACTCCTTATCTAGAGCTCTGACAAATTGTTTCATAAGGCCCAATTTGGTGTGCAGTGGTGGCATCAGCACCTTCCAGGGGTCCCAGCCGTACTCATCATACTTCAAGGCGTCCAGTAAGGTCTTGATGCTGTTGTAATCCTCTTTGAGGTGCACCGAGTGAGCCAGGGGAAGAGACGGGTACTTGTTACCATTATGGAGCAGCACGGCTTTGAGGCTCCTGGATGAGCTGTCAGTGAAGGACAGTATAACGAGAACATGATGGGAGACTACATTTGGGGGCTGATTTGTGAAAGTGATTTACAGTATAATCGTAAATCTCGAAAAACTACTCACTTCTAAATCTTTTGTAGTCATTTTTGTATTACTTTAGTATAAATACATGTTAATTTGGATTCATATGTTGTTTTTTTCTGACTTTATGTGAACGAAAAGACACAGATTCGCCCGTTTTCTCATTGGAAATAGGTAAATTTCAAAATATCACTCCTGGTCCCAAAAGCAAAGTTTGTGGGGAATAATAGCCATTTTCTATACTTTTGAGGCATAAGCAATTAGGAAATAACACTTACTACCCAGGAACAAAAATTGTGTTACATACTGTAATAAAATGTTTCCTACGTGAGACAATTTCTGCAAATGTCTGTGCAGAATTGTGAATTCTGTAATAATGTCAGCGATCACAGAATTGCGGAATCCTGGTAGGATTGGTGATTAAGATTAAAAAAAAATAGTGTAGTGCTGGATGTAAAGACATATGCAAAATAAAATTAAAGTAGGCAAATAGAAAACGTTCTTATTACGTACTGTTTCATACATGCTAACATTCTGACAATTAAATATAGTTAATTATTGAACACTTGATTTGGTATGTTTGATGTTTATAAATAAGGGTAAATTAAAGTTTGGGTAGGGGGGGCCCACAATATTGTCCTGCACTGGGGCCCATATTTCTCTTCCTCCGCCACTGGTTCGAGAGCCAGAGGGGACCCTCAGCCAAATCTCTTAACAATCTCTCTATCATTCCAGGTTCCCCTGGGGGCAGCATACATGCTCCCCTGCCTTGGAGGCTGTTCCATTCAGTCTCACCTCTGAGAGGGGTCTCTCCTCTGAGAGGGCAGCTCTCCCTGTGCCAGGGGAAACCCTGTATTCTTTACTAACACCTTCCTTTCATCTATGCCAGTGTTCCTCTCCGGCCTCTTTGCATGTTCATTTCCTTCTCTCTTTCAGAATTCCTGTCGCCCTGCATGGCTCTGTCTCGGAGGTCTGGTCGTGTCGATCTCCCTAAGCATAGGCATTCCTTGTTAGTTGGGGCGACTTCTAGTCTTCTCAAATTTATTTTATATCCTTCTCTTCATTTTCCCCTTGGGGGAAGTAACACTTGCTTCCCAGCCTTCTGTCTCACCTCCGCATGGACAGCTCTCTGCGAGTCAAGGGGAAAGCAATGTCATCTTCCAAAGCATGTCATCTTCCTAAAGTCACGAGCACATCATTCCTATTTCAAGTCCCAGGACTTACTCTTCACAGCCCTTGCTACTGTTCAGTGAATAGCAAAATTGCAACATATTTCTTGCAATTTATTAGTAGTTACTAACTTCTAGAACAAACTAACAATCCCGTTTGACACAAATATGTTTGTTTTTTTTGCATCACCTAGAAATTTAACATTAAGACCTAATTAAAGAAAATAACTACATGAACATAATTTAGATATTTTATTTAGCATCATGTAAACTAAGAAACTACAAAATGATGTTGCAGAAGTCTAATTCAATATGTTAATGTAACATTATTGAACAGGTTTCATTCGACTTTATGAAGCATCATTAGTTCATTCTATAGAGTGATGCACAACTTTTAGCCATGGCTATAAATAGTAAAGCTGGGGTAGCGCTAGCCGTATTGACGGCACCTTTACTTTCTTAGCTGTGTTTTACATTTTCAATCAGATTTCTGTGTGTGTCTACTGGAGGTCAGGTTTCCCATCCCATTTTCACTGTAGTATTTGTCTGAGCAAAACCCCAAAAATACTTTTTTGAAATCCACTGAATGAAAAAACCCTCTTAACCCCCCCACCCCTCCCCAGGACTTCAATCCCACAATTCACTGCAGAGATGAAGCATTTTTAAAGAAAAGAAAAATCATATCAAATGCGTAAAGGAAAGCGCTTATAAATGCTTATAAATAAAATTGATGACAACAGGTTCTATATAAAATAACACTTATTGAGTGATACTCAATAATTGTGTAAACAAGGAGAACCGAGGGACTGCATTGTTTTGCGTGAGTAATTAACACATTTTATTCCATTTAAATAAAATTCTAAAAGGTAATTACTTGGAAAATGTGTGTTTCAGCACACCCCTAGTTAAAAATACCGTTGGAAACCACTCAGCTAAGAGCCGTGTTTGGAGTGAAAGTCATTGGTCTATCTGGTTGTTGCATTTCATAAAATACATTAGACCGACAGCTCCATGCCATGATAACTAAATGAATGCCAAGATTCTTTTTTCAATGAATATTGTGAATGCTATTTAGAGGCACAGGCATTTCAGCAGAAAATAACAATTGATCTTGGAGTAGCAAATCTAGTTCTGTGAGCCAAGAAAAAACTATTATCACAGCATGAATTGAAGCAGGGGACACCTTTTCACAGCCACAGCAAAACCTAAAGTCTTTAACTGCTAAGTGACTGCTTGATAGCTGCCTCCCTGTACCATCTTCGAGGTTAGTCCTACACAATTTTCTCACAGTCAAGATCGACAAGAAGTGGTGCACGTCGGCCTACAAATCCCCGTCGTCAGATCACTACCGAAGCCCTGCTGGAACCTTCAATCTGCAGATTGGTCTGGTTATACGACAACTGTCAAGAAAACCATTTGCCAGATCCCACCAACACCGGCCAACTAAAACAACCGCCAGTACCAGTTTTACACCCCTTACTGGTCACTTCAAAGCGAAGCACTGTTCCAGCAGTACAAAACCAACAACAATCCAGACCTGGCAGACCTTTTTACCAACATTCACAGTTCTGGCAAAATACACAAAGAATGGAAGATTACAGGACTACCAATGTAGTTGACGACCCCAAAATCTACTGGTCAATATCCCGTCTCAGCACTTGCTACAAGCTGATGGCGCGACTTCTCTGAGAAAACATAAGCTGATCCTGGAGCAAGTGATCCCCAAAGAGCAAGCAGGTTTCAGTGCCGGTCGTAACTGTTGCGATCAGGTTCTGGCCTTGACAGGCTATATAGACTGGTTAGACTGCACTCTCTTGATCTACCCCTCCTAGTATGCACTGAATTTGTCTGACCTAAGAACCATATTACTGGATCCTCAGATAATGTATTATTGCACCACTTTGTCATTGTAGATATAACATGTTGTAGTCCTAACTTGTTGCATCCTATTTCATATTGTATTCTACTGGGATTATTGCACTTACAGTAAACTATACTGTATTTAAATATATCATCTTGCATTGTAACCCTGTACTGCCCTGTAATACCTGGAAGTCGCCTTGGATAAAGACGTCTGCCAAATAAATTAATAATAAAAATAATAATATAGAAGCCAGCTTCCAACGTAACTTGAAAACAGCAATTGTTTTCGTTGACCTTTCTTCTGCTTATGATGCTGTTTGGAGCAGAGGCTTGTTGCTGAAGCTGTCAACAGTCCTCAAGTGCCGAACTACCATCAGGTTCATCAACAGCATGCTGAGCAACCGAAAACTCCCTGTTAACTGTGGTGACCTAACCAGCCACACATGAACTTTGAACAACAGACCCTCACAAGGATCCGTTCTCAAACCGGTACTCCTCAATCAACTACAGCGACATTCCACCCACCTCTCAGATTCCTCTGTGCGGACAATTGCTTGTATTAATCAGCTGCTAATATAAATAGTATCCTGCTTGGATTGACCCTCCTACCTTCTGGAGTCTGTGTTCAAATAAACATGTTGACTTTTATTGTGTCTGTGTCATTTCTTCACTGGTTATTCCTCCATTTCTTACCACTGAAATAAACTATTTAACAAGACTGTGTGCATTGTTAATTAATAGCATTGGCATAGTAGAGCTACTGGTCTGAACCCCACGATGTTTACTGTAGGCTGCTGTACCTAGGAGGCGCTACGCTAGGATAAAATGTACATTTAAGTATAGGTAAGGATAGCCTTGCCATTTCTTGTGCAAGGCATGCATGAAATCATTCCATATACCTGCACAGTTGTTGTTTTAAACTTTATGGTTTTGCTTGATCCTAGAATGATTCTTGCAGGTTTCTTTTTGGTATGGGCATTGATAAATGTGTATTTCTGTATCAAAATGTTTTCTTTTACAATAATTTTACCAGTACAAAACCACTCAAAACAATAATTTAACAGTTACTTTCTACTTTTTTTTGTAGTTTGCTTTAATAATTTTACAGTCGTTGTATTCCCTTTTGGATACGTGCCCGGGGAGGCTGCGTGCAGCTCAAAAGGTGTCTGCACCACAGCTGGAGGCGACTGCACCGCAATGCTACACAGAGGGGAGCTTTGTTTACATCAAGGAGGAGAGCACCCACGCCGCAGGATTAATTACTGCAGAACCCTTCAACTGCAAGACGGTGCCTGTGAAGGCTCTGCTCAGCCAGGACCGTCACAACGACCCGGAGTCGCTGGAAGGCCGGGACTTCGGGAGCATCAGCAGAAGGTCAGTTTAGGGGATGTTGATCCCAAACAGTATAGAGAGGGTTTGCGTAGTGTAGTAGGTTCCTGGAGTGGGACGTCTCGTTTAGTGAGGCTAGCACTCGCCGTGTGTGGTAAAACTATTTTTAGCTTCAAATGTGACACTAGGGCTACCATTGTTTGTACCCTAGTGTCAGCACTTGTATTGAATTAAATCTGCATGCCTGTGTGGTGTGTCAACACCCAATACTGTGTGTTTGCCTCATTATTATTCAGTGATGACCCACATATGTAATATCACCCTGTTACAACCTCTGACAGGATTCTAACCTCAATCCCAAGATTTACCATCCATGATAACTAAACAAAGAAGAACACATACATGAACCAGAGAGAAACAGCCCGCGTGTAACATCCCACCAGGCTTACTAAACAAAGAAGCACACATACATTAACCAGAGAGAAACAGCCAGTGTGTAACATCCCACCAGGCTTACTAAACAAAGAAGCACACATACATTAACCAGTGTCGCGGCCCGCCCACAAATCAGGTGATGCGGCCCAATACCCTTGAGCGCTATAAATTGTAGTCCGACTACGCCAGTCCTGTGCCCATGGCAACAGGACCTTATTTAAAATCTTGTTTTACTTCTGTATCTTTGGTCACACAGGTCTGAGGCATCCACAGTGAGGGGACAGCAGCAGGACACACCAGACAGGACAACCAGGTAAGTATTGAATAAAATGTTTATTGCACAAGCCCTACTATTTTTATTACAGAAAAATATTAAATCTAACTATTAAAATAGGTTTACAAATATGCTAACATTCGGTTTTCACGTTTCCCCTGGCCAAGTCATCAGTAGCAGAAGTGGTTGCCCTATCCACCCCCAATTTAGTAATAGTAGCCTAATTCACCTCACCCACAGCCGAGGGAGCCACTCTGCCACTGAGCCAAACCGACAGACTATGGCGGATCAGCCGTGTACACTTTCCGATTTGTGCTGCAAAAAGTCCACTCAAACTGAGCTCTGGTTCCAGGAATGGCACTTCCAGTCATGTAGCACACCAGCAGGAGTCACAGCACCGCCCGCCCCGTGTTCAAGAGGCTGGAGTGTTCTGGTTCAAAAGAGTCAAGGCAAGATAATGCAGTTAAAATCCTAATTACTGTTATTCATTGTGATTAATTCCCAACAACTATGTCTATTTATTTAAGCAATCCCTTCTATTTGGCAAATAACTAAAACTGTTGTATTCTCTATAGATCACACATATTATGCAATTACTGTAAGGGTGCTAAAGTACCTCAGTTTCCAGAACAACTATAGTAGACAATTTAAAAGCACCTGAAATCTTCAGTTAGTCAACTACTGTAATAAAATAACTAAAACAGTCACTAATACAATCAGTAGCAAAATCGATACAAAAAAAGGCAAAGTGCAGCAAACAGTCAGTCTTATAATACTTTTTCTAATACAAAGTTAAACTACATATATATAATCTTTCCCTCCAGTAAAAATGCGACAAGCAAAAATTACTATGCTGTATTTAATACAGTATGATCAGAGCATATGCTATATAGGAAAATGCAGCAGTAAAAAGCTTGGTCTAATACTAAATTTAAGCAGGATATTTCTTTGTACAAACACAATACGGCAAGCAGAATGCAGAGTTTAGTACCATATACCCGGAACGTATGCTTCTATATATATATATATATATATATATATATATATATATATATATATATATATATATATATATATATATATATATATATATACATATACTGTATGTGGCTCCTTTGAGAAAGATATGTACAACATATCGAAACGTTGGGCAGCTGGCTCTTTGAGCTAATATATATATATATATATATATATATATATATATATACTGTATATGCAGCAAGCAAGCAAGCAGTGTAGGCTAATTTTTCTAATACAACAAGTGCAATATAAATTCTCTTTACATAACTCACAAGCACTTGGTGTTCCAGTAGTTCTCGGACAATCCAAAACACCTGCTTTCCACCGGCGCTCAGGTTGTTATAATATCAGCTGCTCAAGTCTCTCTCGCCCTCCGAGTACTGCTGCCGTCTTCCCAACTCCATTGCAAACCCCGGCTTCACGTCTTCGGTATTGGCTCCCCTTTCGGTCGATGTATGCAGGTTCATTGTTGTTTTCTCTTTCTCTTTCTCCTTCTCCTTCTCCTTCTCCTTCTCCTTCTCCTTCTCCTTCTCCTTCTCCTTCTCCTTCTCCTTCTCCTTCTCCTTCTCCTCAACCGCCGCCGCTGCTGCTCTCCACCTCTCTTTTGAAGCCTGACTTACATACGATGGCTCTATTGGGCACACCTGTGGACAATCTTGGACAGGTCAGTAGTGTCTGTTGCTAAGCAATTCTCCTGCGGACGTGCTCTGAGTGAAAACAAAACAGTGACATTCCAAAGAAATCATAATGTGTGCACACAATCAAACAAATATCCTTTTACAAAAACAGTGAAATAATAAATACATAATACCAAAAAAACACAACTAATAATCCACACAAAGGAATACAAAACATCATTTTAGTCACCCGTGGCAAGAGAGAAAGAGCCTGTGTGTAACATTCCATCAGAAATGTAGACGATGTATTGCTGAAATAATAACCATGGTGAATGTCATTTTAAAGCATGAAATGTTTTGCAGAACCTCTTGGTCTGACAGTTTCATTCTTCGCTGTTTATACTCATCAGAGAAAAGCATGTTTTCAGTAATGAGATAATGAGACACAGCGATGCAAAGTAATTACACACTCTGCTTAATTGACTAAAGGAAGAAAGAAACCCATCTGTGCTTTCCAATGGAAGACACTTTATTGTACATGACAATTCTCACACACCAGTGTCAGGGAGAGTCAGTTTGCATCATCGTGTGTTCATGATGCCCCCATCCCATTGTAACTGAAGGTGCGAGATTGTAACCCTTATATGCTCTTTACTTGTCGGTTGTTGTAGTCACCCCCAGAAAGAAATCTAGTAAATTAGTTAAATAAGATCTGCCCTTCCTATAATGTTGTTATTATAATATACAGTATAAATATTATTCTTGCTGTTTCCATGATTTTACCTGTGATTGATTGATGTTAAACTTCTAGGTCTTAAGTTCCCTGGGTTACATTGATCTCCTTTTTAAATACAGGAACACTATTGCAAATTCTCCAGTCCAATGGAATGGCTCCTTTTATTTATAAATGCTTTTACACAATACAGATATATGCATATAGTCATCGAAGTACCTGTATTTATCAAAAAATAATGTGTTAATATTAAACACAAAATGGACACAGAGCAAATAAAAATAAAAAAACAATAAAAAGCCTGGAATGGCTAGGCTCATTGCAGACCAGACATTTGCATTTTTTGCCATGAAGATGTTAACCTTTATACAAAAACACATTAATACAAAAACAATGTATAGTAACATTTCAAAATAATATTATTAACCAGTCTTGCAGCCTAACACTGTTTCAATAAGATTTACACCCAATCAGAGCCAATGGTAGAATCCCAAATGTTTTCTTTATTACACAATAAAGTAAAAGACTCAAAGGGTCAGGATTTAAAGCAAAAGTACTCCTTTACATGTATCCCCCGTTCCACTGGCAAGCTCTGTGCTTCACATGTCACTTATTAAATAAATATGAAACTTAATAGCCTGGAGTCAAGTTATCCTATACCAGCGTACTGCTTCCAGAAACTGTAAACAACGCTTGTATTTTTATATATTTAAACACTTTAAATCTCGAACAGGTTTATTTACATTTAACTTGTTTTGCCCTCCTGTTTGTTTGTTTTTTTCAAAGCTAGACATTATATCTGAAAGTTATGCTGTCAACCTCTGTGTGTCAGTGTCCTGCAATGCTGCTTCCTGATTGGTGGATGAAAGTTCTGAGATTTCTGAACCCAATGGGAGGACATCTTCAAATCTTCGCTCAAAGTTACCGTTTGCAGTTTTTTCAAAAGAACTAATGTGAAAGCAAGAGAGTCTTGCCAAAATGGAAGAATAAGCTACATAAAGAGTGGCAGAAAAAGGATTACTTTCTGTGAAAGACATGATGTCAACGATCAACAAGAGTGTTTCAGAAACTGGGGACTTAAAATGTGGCAAATAATAAATACATTTTTAATTTACATTTATTATTTGCCACATAATAAATACATTTATTATTTGCCACATCCTTTGGGACTTAAAATGTGGCAAATAATAAATACATTTCTTATTTTGTAAAAATAAAACAAACACATTAGCAGATTATATTTGTCCCAACTGGTTACCATATACGACTGCAACAAGTGATGAAAAGTAAAAGCTGTATTTTACTTCATTTGAACCAAACTCTGGTTAAGAGCCAAACTCTAAGAACATGGTTCACTGTTCCAAATCCTGTCTAGCAATGTCTGTCAGAACACCCACCTAACAGCATTTTAGTAAATGTCATGGAAGTAATCATATATAGAGGTGCCATCAATTATGTGGGTGTATTTATCTAAATAAAATGAAGAAAAATAATGTTTAACAAGCTGTTGCAGTAACTTAATATGTCAGCAGCCTCTGTATCTCTCTGAAGCGTGTGTGTGAATGTACAGAAACCAGGAGCAGAGGTCCGCGGGAAAATAAGTGGAGATATACTTAGGACAGAGGGAAGGAGACACAGCTTCACACAGGGTATGGTGAGGGGATGGGAATGGGCTGCCTGGTCATGTTGTTGAAGCAGAATCACTTGGATCCTCCAAGATCCAACTTGACAAAGTTCTGAGATAAATCAGCTACTTGGAACCAGGTGAGCTTAGATGGGCCGAATGGCCTCCCCTCATTTGCAAATGCTATGTTCTTAAAGGTTTATAGGGACATTGTACTTTAGGTGTTGGAAATTGACTTATTTGCTTATTATCCAGGTGTCAGTTATTTATCCTTTACCTCAACATGAAGCGGCACAAACATATTAAGAACTAAAATGGTGCCGTCAGCATTTGTCTGAGATTGTACCCCTCACCGGACCAATTACACAGAAACACACTTCTCTTCTCTATTTACTTCTGGCACATGTAATCAACCAAACCTCTGGTATGGTTTCACTGTGCTTCCACCATTCTAGCTGTCTGCTACACTGAGCAGACATTCTGTAGAAGGGGCTGAACACATGAAATATACATATACCCCAATAACCCTCAAATACCTTCATATACCCCAATACCCCTCCAATACCTTCATATTCCCCAATAACCCTCCAATACCTTCATACACCCCAATAACCCTCCAATACCTTCATATAACTCAATAACCCTCCAATACCTTCATACACCCAATAACTCTCCAATACCTTCATATACCCCAATACCCCTCCAATACCTTCATATAACCCAATAACCCTCCAATACCTTCATACACCCCAATAACCCTCCAATACCTTCATATAACTCAATAACCCTCCAATACCTTCATACACCCCAATAACCCTCCAATACCTTCATATACCCCAATACCCCTCCAATAACTTCATATAACCCAATAACCCTCCAATACCCCTCCAATACCTTCATATACCCCAATAAACCTCTAATACCTTCATACACCCCAATAACCCTCCAATACCTTCATATAACCCAATAACCCTCCAATACCTTCATATAACCCAATAACCCTCCAATACCTTCATATACCCCAATAACCCTTCAATACCTTCATATAACCCAATAATCCTCCAATACCTTCATATAACCCAATAACCCTCCAATACCTTCATATACCCCAATAACCCTCCAATACCTTCATATACCCCAATAACCCTCCAATACCCCTCCAATACCTTCATATAACCCAATAAACCTCCAATACCTTCATATACCCCAATAACCCTCCAATACCCCTCCAATAACCCTCCAATACCCCTCCAATACCTTCATATAACCCAATAAACCTCCAATACTTTCATATACCCCAATAACCCTCCAATACCCCTCCAATACCTTCATATACCCCAATAACCCTCCAATACCATCATATACCCCCATAACCCTCCAATACCCCCCCAATACCTTCATATACCCAAATAACCCTCCAATACCCCTCCAATACCTTCATATAACCCAATAACCCTCCAATACCTTCATATACCCCAATACCCCTCCAATACCTTCATATAACCCAATAACCATCCAATACCCCTCCAATACCTTCATATAACCCAATAACACTCCAATACCCCTCCAATACCTTCATATAACCCAATAACCCTCCAATACCTTCATACACCCCAATAACCCTCCAATACCTTCATATAACCCAATAACCCTCCAATACCTTCATATACCCCAATAACCCTCCAATACCTTCATACAGACGTGCTCAAATTTGTTGGTACCCTTACAGCTCATTGAAATAATGCTTCATTCCTCCTGAAAAGTGATGCCTTTGGTAAGCCTTTGGTATGTCATAGAATAAAGCAAAGAAGCTGTGAAAAGAGATGAATTATTGCTTATTCTACAAAGATATTCTAAAATGGCCTGGACACATTTGTTGGTACCCCTTAGAAAAGATAATAAATAATTGGATTATAGTGATATTTCAAACTAATTAGTTTCTTTAATTAGTATCACACATGTCTCCAATCTTGTAATCAGTCATTCAGCCTATTTAAATGGAGAAAAGTAGTCAATGTGCTGTTTGGTATCATTGTGTGCACCACACTGAACATGGACCAGAGAAAGCAAAGGAGAGAGTTGTCTGAGGAGATCAGAAAGAAAATAATAGACAAGCATGGTAAAGGTAAAGGCTACAAGACCATCTCCAAGCAGCTTGATGTTCCTGTGACAACAGTTGCAAATATTATTAAGAGGTTTAAGGTCCATGGAACTGTAGGCAACCTCCCTGGGCGCGGCCGCAAGAGGAAAATCGACCCCAGATTGAACAGAAGGATAGTGCGAATGGTAGAAAAAGAACCAAGGATAACTGCCAAAGAGATACAAGCTGAACTCCAAGGTGAAGGTACGTCAGTTTCTGATCGCATCATCCGTTGCTTTTTGAGCGAAAGTGGGCTCCATGGAAGAAGACCCAGGGAGACTCCACTTTTGAAAGAAAAACATAAAAAAGTTGACAAGCCACAATCCTTCTGGGAGAATGTCCTTTGGACAGATGAGTCAAAACTGGAGCTTTTTGGCAAGTCACATCAGCTCTATGTTCACAGACAAAAAAATGAAGCTTTCAAAGAAAAGAACACCATACCTACAGTGAAACATGGAGGAGGCTCGGTTATGTTTTGGGGTTGCTTTGCTGCTCCTGGCACAGGGTGCCTTGAATCTGTGCAGGGCACAATGAAATCTCAAGACTATCAAGGCATTCTGCAGCGAAACGTACTGCCCAGTGTCAGAAAGCTCTGTCTCAGTCGCAGGTCATGGCTCCTCCAACAGGATAATGACCCAAAACACACAGCTAAAAGCACCCAAGAATGGATAAGAACAAAACATTGGACTATTCTGAAGTGGCCTTCTATGAGTCCTGATTTGAATCCTATCGAACATCTATGGAAAGAGCTGAAACTTGCAGTCTGGAGAAGGCACCCATCAAACCTGAGACAGCCGGAACAGTTTGCTCAGGAAGAGTGGGCCAAACTACCTGTTAACAGGTGCAGAAGTCTCATTGAGAGCTACAGAAAACGTTTGATTGCAGTGATTGCCTCTAAAGGTTGTGCAACAAAATATTAGGTTAGCGGTCCCATCATTTTTGTCCATGCTATTTTCATTTGTTTTCTTATTTACAATATTATGTTGAATAAAAAATCAAAAGCAAAGTCTGATTTCTATTAAATATGGAATAAACAATGGTGGATGCCAATTACTTTTGTCAGTTTCAAGTTATTTCTGAGAAAATTGTGCATTCTTTGTTTTTTGTGGAGGGGTAACAACAAATTTGAGCACGTCTGTATAGTCCAATAACCCTCCAATACCCCTCCAATACCTTCATATAACCCAATAACCCTCCAATACCTTCATATAACCCAATAATCCTCCAATACCTCTCCAATACCTTCATATAACCCAATAACCCTCCAATACCTTCATATACCCCAATAACCCTCCAATACCTTCATATAACCCAATAATCCTCCAAAACCCTCATATAACCCAATAACCCTCCAATACCTTCATATACCCCAATAACCCTCCAATACCTTCATATAACCCAATAATCCTCCAATACCTTCATATAACCCAATAACCCTCCAATACCCCTCCAATACCTTCATATAACCCAATAACCCTCCAATACCTTCATATACCCCAATAACCCTCCAATACCTTTATCATGGATTTCATCCTTATTGACTGGTTCACCTTGACTAAATTAAAGGAGAAAAGACTTGACACATCCATCTTTTATGATACTGGCAATACACATTGATTCATCAATTCAACATCTGCACAACTGGGTTTGAATGGATATTATATTTGCAAACTAGGGCTGGCCTGTAAAGTGACACTGACTGGAGCATAATCTAGGAGTGCCAAGGCACAAACCTGGACAATGTGCTGTCAGATACAGCATGTGAAGAGTGGAGTACCTTTTATTATAGAAAGCCCTACGTATACAACAAGGTGGCACAGACCTCCAGTGCCAAGCTGCCTTCCTACTTACCCTGGGCAGGGAGTTAGCACTATAGTGGGTTATAATAGAGATGTGCGAAGTGAGTTATCAGTCTGGTGGTTTATAATAGGGATGTGCAAAGTGAGTTATCAGTCTGGTGGGTTAAATGCTATGCAGTGTCAGCGTTTAAATGTTTAAACCATATCTACATACACACACACTCTTTTATATTACACGTGGTCAGTATTTTCAAAGCAAAGAAAATGTAAATAAGCAAATAACTAACACAAAGTAAAAAAATAAGTAAACACGTACTCACCAAAGTATATATTGAAACGTTTATATTTAAATGTCCTCTTCTGTAACCTCTTCCATTTAAAAAATAAAATTATAAGTAACTTTTTCAATTTTAGCAATTTTGTTTGTCTCGTTCCTCTGTTTAGAGATGCCATTTTATTAAAAAAAAAAAAGTGTCAATCTATCTGTTGCACCAATTAGAAAAGCTACTTGGAGGCAATTGCCAAACCCCTTCCTTTTTATAATATCCACCCTTACTCTGGCACCACCGCAGTCGGATACGCGACAGACTACTGTATGTGATAAATTACAAAAATGAATACTTTAAAAAAAATATGTGTTTGGTGAAATTTGTCATGTGACTGGTTATATGTCTTGCATATTAAACATTTGACCACTTCTTTAGAGTTTATAAGTTTAAAATTCCCATCCCTACTAAAATAGTATGAGGTACTGAATGGGGGAAGCTAATAGAATAACCAGCCTCTCTCCACCCACTGAGACAGGGGAAGCCCATTGTTACTGTATATTTGATGCACTATGAATTATGTATTTAAAGTTTTACCTTTGACATGTAACATCTCATTTTGAAAAGTGCCCTGGAACAGACGGAAGCACATTCAGGAGATCTCAAGACTGAGTTGATGAACAGGGAACTAGGGAGATAGCAGGATATACATGACCATTGCTTAAGGATTGCCATCTCCTTAGCTCCAAGGAAATCAGCAGAGAAATCTCCAAAAGGGTCCATTGAGTTTCATGTGAAGCCTCAGTAGTTGGTGCAGTCTCCAATACAGATGCACCTGCTAACTGAGCGACTACCATCACCCCTCTTATCAAAGTCTGTCAGGTCTGCTGTTTAGCCCATTGTGAATGTCTGACCTGTGCAAATAGTCCAGACCTTGTCCTCAGTATGTTCCTTTATGTGGTCCAGTGAAGGCGCACCGCTCTGGTTGAAGGTTCAGATGTGCTGAGGATCTGAAAGCTTGTGTCTTGAGCAGGTGCTCAATGTCCTCACATCCCTTTAGGCACCAGGAATCCAGGCTCTGTAGACCAGCAGAAGCAGAGATGGAAGGAAATAATAATAATCACTGTTAATTGGCTGTGTACTCTGTGGATTCAAAACCAGTCCCAGCACCTTAGTTTGGTATTGGCTATCTCATTCTTGACATGCGTCCTTCTTTATTTGTAGCAGTCCCAACCCCTCAGTGCCACATCCAATCAGAGTCATGGCCGGAATTGTGGGAGCCAATAAAACCACATGAGTGGTTATTGAGGAGCAAGTCAGTTCAGATCTGAACCACACTCCACCCCAGTTATAGACTACAGTACAATACTAAGGACTGTCCTGCCTTCAGTGTCTGTGTGGAACAGGTAATATGTTCACCCTGGTTTGGAAATGTCCATCCAACAAATGATTTCCCAATGGAGAGGTAGCTCGGACGAATAATCTTTTTAAATCCCAGGGTAAAACAGGAACAGCTTGGTGAGACAATGAACAGTAATCCAGAGGGTGGACATAATGACTTCGATAAATCTCTATTAATTTGCTAAAGCAAAGGTCAAACTCAGCTAAAGAAGTTAATTGTAGCATCGATTCTGTTTTTTGATATAAACTTATTTCCTAAGTGTTTTTTTATTCTTCAAAAGCAGTAGATTAGAAAATACTTCTTCTAACAAACACAAACACAAACACAAACACACACACACACACACACACACACACACAGCCACCACATTCTTCTCTCCCCTCTCTACACAAAACTGACTCTCTTAACCAGTCAGGTTCCTGTAACAAAGAAATTGCCAAGTGGCTTAATGAGACAAAGATAATCAATTAAAGTAGAACCAGTCCATTGCTATAAGGACACTTAAAAACAATGAACTAGATAAACAGGAGAACAGATGCAGGGATAATTACTAATATGTTATGTATGGAAAACAGAATATGTAAAGATTAATAACTTTCAGCATTTACCGGGAAGCCTCCGAAAAAATAATATTTCTGGCTTTAATATATAAATGCTTAATAAGCTTTCAATTAAACTTTGATAACCTGGCCAGGTTTTCTGCCATTCAATTAAGTACAGCAGGCAGCAAACTTCTCATGCTGCACAAGTGTAGCTAATGCTACACCTAAATCCAAGGTAATAACTCCAAGGACGCCATATCAGATTTGCCTCTGTCTTTATTAAACTTTAATTGCATTTGCCTGTTTTGCAAACGCTTCTATTTTGTTGAGAAAATCACTTGAAAAAACATGTTCTGGCAACTTAGGAAAAGCACAGATGAGTATTGATTGAGGAACAGGAGGTCAATTACTACACCTAAATATACTGCTCCTTAACCTCTATGACCTTAACCTTAATCAAGCCCACCCAGTACCTGACAGTAAATATTTCAATTCAATTGTCCACATCAAAAATGAAGGAGCACTGACCCTCGTTGCTGAGTATCCTTTACTGAGCAGGCAATGAAGGAGCACTGACCCTCCTCTAATGTTTGATTTCTTCTTAAAAATAATAAATTATTCTTCAGGTAATTTCAATCAAAGGAGTTTTATTCAGGGACAAAGCAAATCCAAAGATAGTACACAACGCAATCACAACAGTACTGTAAGCAAACTTACAGGCCTCAGCAGATGGAATCTTGAGCCCCGCGCCGGCCTCAAGACATTGTCTGAGCTGCCATGGTGACAGAGGTGGTATGTCTGAGCTGCCATGGTGACAGAGGTGATATGTCTGAGCTGCCATGGTGACAGAGGTGGTATGTCTGAGTTGCCATGGTGACAGAGGTGGTATGTCTGAGCTGCCATGGTGACAGAGGTGGTATGTCTGAGCTGCAATGGTGACAGAGGTGATATGTCTGAGCTGCCATGGTGACAGAGGTGGTATGTCTGAGTTGCCATGGTGACAGAGGTGGTATGTCTGAGCTGCAATGGTGACAGAGGTGATATGTCTGAGCTGCCATGGTGACAGAGGTGGTATGTCTGAGTTGCCATGGTGACAGAGGTGGTATGTCTGAGTTGCCATGGTGACAGAGGTGGTATGTCTGAGTTGCCATGGTGACAGAGGTGGTATGTCTGAGCTGCCATGGTGACAGAGGTGGTATGTCTGAGCTGCAATGGTGACAGAGGTGGTATGTCTGAGCTGCCCAAGGCATCAGAGAGTTCATTTCTGAGCTGGCACCTGGCAGGCACCGAAGAGATTAAGTTGTTCTGAATTGTGTTAGAGGTACCCGAGAGTACTGTAGCTATTGAGAAAGTAATTCCACATAATTACCTCTATTTGAGGAATTGGTGCCTTCATCGTGACTTCTGAAAGCCAGTTCTTGCTTGCCAAGATAAACAACAGAATCAATCAAGTGTTTAAGAACATCACGATTTTTGATTGTGAAGTATTGTATCCCTACGCTTCTGCTCATCCAGTTGAACATCAATCCTGGTTTGTCCAAAAGTTTAGAGTGTTACAGAGGCTCGCAAGGGAATGCTCATTTTTTTGTGCTGACTTTGACATCCTAGATTGCTGTAGCCAGTGCTGTTCCATATCACCTTTTCTGTACTGAGCAAAAGATGGTTCCAGCAGTATAATTTTTTTTAATTGACAGCTACCGGTAAGCCACAGATTCCTTTAATAATTTAATTGTTGGAAGTGGTGAATATATCCTTTCCCTTCCTGTGCCAGTTCGGGTGGTGTATACCTCCCTTTTTTAACAATCTCTGCAGTCCATTATAACCAAATTGACTACAATGTCTCTGTTGTCTGATTACATTTTTTTTTAAATGTGTGAAAAATAATCTGAAATATTACTTCGAAGTTCTCAACATAATTCTCAGTAATGGTTTCTATAATTAGCAATATCGCACTAAATTCAGCCATTACTTTTACCGCTTACCCCATCATATTTATGTCCTGCCTCTGCTCACCAATGATTGGACAGCTGCAAAACTAGGGCAGATTTTTGACTCTCCCATTGGTTAAACTTACTCAAGACCTTCAGCCCAGGCAGAGAATAGCTTCAACTGTTTATGTCCTGCCTCCTCTCACTTATGATTGGACTGCCACAGAGAAAATGCAGATCTCCTATTGGTTGATTTTATTTTATATAAAAAATTTAATTCTACACAATTAAATTGTAAAAAAAAAAAATCTGCAATCAGTTCTTTAGTTGATTCATTGGTCCGATTTAATCTGTTAATTGGAACAGCCATAGTTTATTCTAACAAAGAAAAAAAACACCTGAAATTTAAAAAAAAACGTTTAATTTATAGAGCTTGTATTGTTTCTGTTTCATTTTGCATGATTTTCTATCTCAGTCATCAAATCCTGGTAACATTTTAAAAACACACCAGTTGCCTCAATAGAGCTCTCAGAATCATGTCTAATCTCCTAGTTCTTTCACAAATGAAAATATTTAAGCATCAGCTGTAAAACAAAATATAATTCATACAGATACTCTTGTAGTAAAATAACCCTGGTGCGGCACCGAAAGGAGAGAAACACTCTTCTGCACAGTGGAATGTGTGGTATTCATTTGACATAATTTATGCATTGATTTCAAGGCATCATTTGTGACCGGAAAATTGTGCCTGTTTATACAGTGTTTATACAGTGTGCTGGTTAAAACTATTACAGTACATGCAGTCGAAGTACTGTCCAGGTATACCCTGTAATTCAAGGACTGCACAGTCAGATTTACATTGGTTTTAGGCAGACAAGACTTACAAATCATGCATATCATATAGAAGGCTGTGTGGTCCGGTGGTTAAATAAAAGGGCTTGTAACCAGGCGGTCCCCAGCTTGAGCAAGTCACTTAACCTCCTTGTGCTCCGTCTTTCAGGTGAGACGTTGTTGTAAGTGACTCTGCAGCTATTGCATAGTTCACACACCCTAGTCTCTGTAAGTCGCCTTGGATAAAGGTGTCTGCTAAATAAACAAATAATAATAATGCTGGATTCCAGAACAAATAGGTTCCTGATTATAGTGGGCACCACACCATTCATTTCAATAGGGATGATGTTGAATTCTACAGAGGGACTGGTGCAGTGTGTGGAACGGCTAGATTTGACAGGTTTTACTGTATGATATCTTTTTCATACAGTCAGTTATAAATTCTGTTATATGAATGAATACGATCATGGACATTTTTTATACCATTTCCATTTAAAGTAGTGTTAGCTCAAATATTCAAATACTAGTTCCTGCACTATTTCGAGTCAATAACTCACAATGCAAATAGACGAGGCTCCATGACATTATACACTCTGGGTTTTGCATATATAGGTTACATCAATCATGTCTCTCTAGAGTGTTGACCTTTGCGAAAATAGCATAAGCAGCAATTAACATGAACAGAGGTACTTATTCAAATGACTGAAATATATCATGTAACACAAAGCCACATCCTGGGACATCAAGACAGCAGGTGTAACAGAAGACAGGGGCTCCCTCCTCATCCCAGACTACATACATTTGTGCTCAACACTGGTGAGATCCCTGGTAGGAATTCAGGTGGTAATCCTTGAGGAATGCTCACCTGCCATTTCAGAATTATTCAAACGCCTTGCAGGCACGTCCAATCAGTGTTGTCTTAGCTGCCCGTGGGGACTTTATACCCGATTGACTAGTTACTTATAATTAGTCAAATGTTCTAAAATGCTTTCTAGTGAAACCTGGCTATCAAGGTCATTTTAGGGACAAACAAAACGTGGCTCTGTGACAGGCTGCTGCCGTGTGGGTGCGTGCATTCGCTGTTGAATGACAGGCAGGAGATCGAGACGGAGGTTGTGATTGATACGCCCAGCAGACGAACAGGTTTCATTTATATAGACAACACGCTGCACACATGACACTACTAGCAATTGTAGCGCCCGGAGTACATACGAAAAGCTAAATAAATGGAGGTCCCACTTCTTCACCTCGCTATACTTTTAAGGGAATCTAACATCCCTGAACTCACCCTGCCGTTGGTTTTACACATACAGCTGTCGGTGAATTTCCGCGGGAACACACCTACCTGCTGATTATAATTCCACACCTGGCAATCACACACGGCAGGCAGGCTCTGTACACACATTTTACACACATATACACACAAAACCCACCCTTCATGTTCAGGGCTCCTGCTCTGCCGCAGGCTCTAACAGCAGCTTGTCCTTACTACTGAAGGTATAGTCCGAACGTTATTGTCAAAGAATTTTACTGAGATGTGATTTATTTTTCTATACAAACTGTTTTACTAATTTACTGTTTTAGTTTCTACGTAAAAAAAAATTAAATTTTTAAAAAAAAAATATATATATATACACACACACACAGTGGAACTCCGTTTATCTGCGTGCTTGGGGGGTCATAGGTCCACAGATAAATGGGGTGTCATTGCGTGTGACTAGAATGCATGAATAAAATACAGAAACTAGTAATGTAAACCAAATTAGTGTTTACTGGAGATGTATGCAATACAATATATTACAAAGACAGAAGAATGTTTTAAAATGAGTTTACTTTGACAGTGTTACTCCTAGCAAAATCAAAGTGTGATACACCTCCAACCCCGTTTCCCTAGCTTTTTCTGTTACCAAAATAAATAAATAATAAATAATAAATAAATACTACAAAGCTATAAGAATATAAGACATTTTATGATGGGAATAAGCTATTCAGCCCATCAGAGCTCACACCTTTCTTATAAATTGTTTTTCTAAGTTGTGTGTCTAGCAATTAGAAATATCACATGGTATTATTGCTAATTTATTCCATGCATTAATATTAAATAACAGTAGCTAAGTGTTGCTAGTTTTCTAGGATTTCAAACAAAAAATGCAATTCTATTATTATTTATTTTACTTTAAAAGTAAATAAAGCCTGCTGTGTAATTTTAACAATTCACTGCTGAACCTTTAGAAAGTCCATCACTGTCTTTTGTTTCAGTGAGGCTAAATATATTTGCTGGTATTCACTAAGTAACTGCCTCAGGAGAACTCATTTTACAGAATCGGCATCCTTAATAATAATAATAATCCTTCTGCTGTTCATACCAAGAAATGAATCCTCCCATCTGTAGTGCTGCTGTCTTCATGTCTTTGCCACAGGTTTCAGACTGAAGCATGCGTCGTTATGTGTGTGTATGTATTGTATTTCAGATATATATATATATATATATATATATATATATATATATATATATATATATATATATATATATATATATATATATTGTAAGACAGCAGGGAGGGGGTTAATTTCCTCCCTGCAGAAAAACATGTGAAAATGCACTCCCAGGGCAATTGTTAATTGATTTATTGTTTAATTATCCCCTGCACCTGGGCGGCAATTGTAAATTAGTACCAGGTGCAGGGTATAAGAGAAGAACAGTTAGTTAGTTCGAGGCTGCTGAGTAGAAGGAGGCAGAAGAGGTGCTCTGCTTCTGAGCAGTCGAGAGAAAGGTGGCTGCAGTTTACACCAGTGAGGTTTTGTTTGGTTGTTCTGTGTTTGGTGGGGAAATGGCTTCGCCGTCCCACTTATAGTCAGGGTGTTCCGGAGAGTTTAGTTAGTGCTCGTAAAGAGCTAGGTGTTTGTTTTGTGTTTGTTTCATTTTTGTGAATTAAAAATAGAGCGTAAGCGCATAAAAATCCATTCCTGTGTGTGTTGGGTCAGTTTTTAAAGGGGCAACGAACCCGAGTGGAAGCAGCTCGGTTACATTATATATATATATATATATATATATATATATATATATATATATATATATATATACACTGAGTGTACAAACCATCAGGAACACCTTCCTAATATTGAGTTGCACCCCCTTTTCCCCCAGAACAGCCTCAATTCTTCGGGGCATGGACTCTACAAGGTGTCGAAAGCGTTCCACAGGGATGCTGGCCCATGTTGATTCCAATGCTTCCCACAGTTGTGTCAAGTTGGCTGGTAGTGGATCTCTACTCTGAATAGCTCCATCTCATCCCACAGATGCTCAGTTGGATTGAGATCTGGTGCCTGGGCAGGCCACTGCAGTAAGCTGAATTCACTGTCATGTTCGTGGAACCATTCCTGGACAATCCTAGCCTTGTGGCATGGGGCATTATCCTGCTGAAAAATCCATTAGCAGATGGATACACTGCTGCCATGAAGGGATGCACCTGATTGGCAATGGTGTTCAGATATCCTGTGGCATTCAAACGTTGGTCCACTTTTATCAAGGTGCCCAATGTGTGCCATGAAAACACACCCCACACCATCACACCACCCCCACCAGCCTGCAATGTTGACACGCGGCATGATGGATGCATGTACGCATGTGGTTTTCTCCATGCCCTAGTCCTCCCATCAGCGTGAAACAGCAGGAACCGGGATTCATCAGACCAGGCAATGTTTTTCCAATCCTCCAGTGTCCAGTATTTTCGTTCCTTAGCCCACTGGAACCGCAGTTTCTAGTGTTTTGCTGCCATACCCATTTCGTGTCAAGGTACGATGAGTTGTGCATTCTTTTATGGGTCTTTCGGCACCAATGTTGTACTGGACTGTCAGTTGACTAACTGTAGTCCGTCTGTTGCTCTGCACAATTCGTGTCAGCCTCCTTTGGCCTCTTTCATCAATGAGCCGTTTTCGACCACTGGCCTGCCGTTGGCTGGATGTCCTTTGGGTTGTGGACCATCCTTGATACACACGGGAAACTGTTTAGCGTGAAAAACCCAGCAGCATTTCAGTTCTTGACACACTCAAACCGGCGCGCCTGGCACCTACTACCATACCCTGTTCAAAGGAACTTAAATCTTTTGTCTTGCCCATTTACTCTCTGAATGACACACATACACAATCCATGTCTCAATTGTGTCAAGGCTTAAAAATCCTTCCTTAACCAATCTACACTGATTGAAGTGGATTTAACAGCTTACATCAATAAGGGATCATAGCTTTCACCTGGATTCAATTCGTCAGTCTATTTCATGGAAAGAGCAGGTGTTTCTAATGTTTTGTACACTCAGTGTATATATATATATATATATATATATATATATATATATATATATATATATATATATATATATCACATGAGTTACATTCTCCATGTTTTCATTGGGAGGTAATGAACAGAAATGGGACAGCATATGCTGGCCTCAATACTGAATACAGCGTGGTCTTCATATTGAAGGTGGTTTTATAATGACGTCAGAAGGAGCAAATCAGGACTTTACTGCATTTCTGTTAGTTTCCTCAATTGCTAAAGCACAATTACTGAAACTATTACCACAGTCACCAAAACCGTCTTTTCATTTTCAGAACCGCACAGGCATTTGCAAAATGAAGTATCCATTTCAAATGTTATTATACATCTTGCAAAACCAAATACTTGCATGAAATCTTCAAATACAGAGATATGTTGCATTTAAGTTTTGCAAAAGTAATGCACATGGATATTACTGCAAAATGATAATGTGAAACAAAATTCTATTAATTACAAATTGGTACGTTCTGCAATGTGCACTTCCCAATTCTCATCTTGAAATGTACGAATGATAGATGTACAAATGATAGCTGATGGCTTCAGATTTAGATGCACTACGAGCCCAGCTTCTCTCATCGTCAAATCTCTGTTAATGACATGGTCGACAATCATTGCCCGGATTTAATTTGAATCATCTGAGGAGCCAACAGCACTCACCTTTTCTTTTGAGCTGACTGTACTTGTACTATTGAAGACAGAGCTGTGTTAGTCTTCATGTAGTATGTATGTGTAATAAAATAATTACATAGAAAGAATACACAATGGTTACATTCAAAATTGATAGATATGTTTTCCATCCAACTATTTCCAAATTTGCTTTCCTATTTCTTATATCTGTCATTGTGACAGAGATCGAATGAGTCTTAGTGTTAGATCTCCCTCTCGACCTGTGAGAGCACGGTATACGAGGAACAGAGTACCCTTAATGAAATGGCACGACAATTTATTCCGTAGGGTAGATGGAAGTCGGTCAGTTCGGAAGGGGGCGGAGCCATGGCACCCGAGCTCAGTGACCCAGACGGTAAGCGGCGTGGCATCCGAGGACTGGAGGAGCGGATGCGCTCGTTAACCTCGGGGTCATGGGCGAGGGTATAAATAGGGGGCATGGCTTGAGTGATCTGTTCCTTTGCAGATGGTTAAACCAAATAACCTAGAAGGAGCCCGTCTTGTTTGTGCTAAAACCGTGAGTGATTGCTTGTCTGTGTATTTACACTGTTTGTCTTGTGTGTCGTTTCTCACAAAGATTACTGAGCATGATCCGGAGCTGCAGCCGCCGGCCAGCGAAAAACCCGGACTTCACCACGCACCTTTGCACTACAGGAACTGTCTTTTGTTTGCACCTATAGCACTTTAATCACGCACTGTCTTTGTGTTTGTGTTTAGTGTGGGTGTCTGAACGGGACTTTGGGGTTGCGGGTCAAACCCGTGGATTACAAATAGAAGTGATACACGCCGCTGTATCACTTCCAGCACTATTATTATTTGCAGGTTTGCCTTAAGGCTCTGGACATTTATTAAATTAAATAAACACCCTTGCACCTGTACCAACGTTGTCTGTGTGATTCTTCTGCACTGCACTCACCTGCACGTCATTACCACTTTGCCACAGTCATTCATTGTATTAAGTGGCGAACCAAGAAAATGTTTCAATGAATGACCCCAGTCTGCTAAAAACAATTACTCTAAAAGGTGAGTGATTTATGCTGGTATTTATGCTCAAATATCATCAAAGGAGAACCCAAATTACAGAAAATACACAAACCCCCACCATTATATGGATTTGTCTTTCTGCAAAAATCTTCACAATCAGTAATGTGGAAAACTAAATATCATATAATCGTGCTGAGAGCTCTGAAATTCATTCTGAACCAGGGGAATTCTAAAAGTATGGTTGTTTTAGCCTTTGTTTAATAGCACTTACTGGGAGAGTTAACCCCTGAATTGAAAATCAATAGCCAACTGAAGGTTAGGTTTAGGTTAAACCCTTTGTGCCCCTTAGGGAGCATAGGTCATCCACTTTGATCCTCCATCTGGCTCTGTTTGGGGCTGGTTTCTCCAGTTCTTTCCAGGAGTAACCAATCTCTTTCAGTTCTGCCTCTGTGGACCTCCCCCAGCTGTTTCTTGGTCTTACAGGTTTTCTTTTCCCTTGTGGTTTCCAAGTCAGTGATTGTCTGGTTATGTTTATTGTTGGTTTTCTGCTTGTATGTCCAATCTAGCACCACTTTCTTCTCCTGATTTGTGTTTCTGGTAGGTAAAGGAACGTACCTCTTCTGGCTTCTCCCCCTCCAGAATCATACAGTCTTCTTTTGAATTATTGATGTGCATCACCTTAGTTTTGTCTTTGTTAATGGTGAGCCCCATTTTGACTGCTGTTCTTGCCAACTCAGTGACTTTGTGCTGCATTTGTTGGTGTGTGTGTGTGATATTAGGGCAATATCATCTGCATAATCCAAGTCATCCAGTTGTGACCAGAGTGACCATTGTACCCCCAGTCTTTGGCCTTCTGTGGTCTGTCACATTAACCAGTCTATTGCAAGTAAAAACAATAGGGGGGATAGTAGGCAGCCCTGCTTGACTGCTGTGTTGATGGTAAAGGGCTCTGTAAGATGACCATTGTGCACCACCCTGCATGAGGATTGTAGGTACAACTGCTGAATGATGGTAATGAATTTCTCTGGTATGCCATTGTGTCTCATGAGCCAACTGAAGCTGTAACTTAATCAATGCTGTCCCTTAGTCTCAATGCCCGGTCCCACAGGGGGCTTCACCAAAACTCCAAGGGTTGGTAAAAGTAATCAAAGGAAATAAAGCATTCATTTCTGTCTTTCACAAAGAGTATGAAAGACTAACATACATTTGTGTTCAGAAACAAAATTAAACATAAAAAGGTGTATTTTTATAGCTGTTTCCAGAGCGATATCTCCTTCCCCCACTCAGCTGTTTAAATGCTGGAAGGCGAAACAACTGCAGGACCATGCATAATGCATTCTGTGAACAACTGATTTGGTGTTTCTTACATTTACAATAAACAACCTAACAGCCAGTATCCTGAGGAGCCTCTCCAGTGGTAGAACATGACTTGCTGAAAGAAAATGGATTTGAATGGATTTCTCCTAGTTGTTTATTGCAGGTGGTTCATACTCAAATTGCCTGTTCTGTATTACACAGAGACCTATCACGTAAGATTTTCCAAAAGCAGTTTAAAACCCTTTAGGGTCTGAGCTATTTTCGCCTGTTTTTTACTGTTGTTGGATTTGTGGCTATAACTCTTTAACTATAAAGGTTACAGGTACATCTCATACATGAAATGAATGTGAAAACACTAGGCTTCCATAAAAGAAAGTTAAATACTTTGAGACTCACCTGTTCAATACAGATAACAAAACCCACAGAAAAAAGAAATGGAAGAAAACCAATCTCCCTGCTGCCTTGGACCTCTATCGCTTGCTCCTCTTCTACACTCATCAAAGCCAAACGATCCTACTTCCATTCTATTATTCAGTCCTCCACTAACAATCCTCGTAAACTTTTCTCTACCTTCTCATCCCTCCTTAGCACCTCCCTCTTCCACCCTCCTCCATCTCAGCTGATGACTTTGCCTCCTTTTTCTCCTCCAAAATCGCAGACATCCGCAAACTCTTCACTACCTTGCATCCTTCCCCACCCATACCTTGTTCTCTGCTCACTCCCACCCCACCACCCTCAGCAACCCCTACTATTCTACCCTCCTCCGCCTCCTGTCCCCTCTCAGACTCCGGTCTGTGCTCACTGCTCCAGAATCATAAACCCACCACGTGTGCTCTGGATCCCTTCCCCTCTCACTTCTTCCAGGCTGCTGCCCCTGTCTTACTCCCTTTTATTTCCTCTCTCCTCAACACCTCTCTGCTCTCTGGCTGTTTCCCCTCTGCCTTCAAACAAGCCTGCATCACCCCCATCCTAAAAAACCCTCTTTGGATCCCTCATTCCTCCATAACTACCAACCTGTCTCCCTCCTCCCGTTGCTCTCTAAAACCTTGAGCGAGTGGTACAATAGCTTTCTGCTTTCCTGTCAACATTCTTTGCTCGACCCCGCCAGTCTGGTTTTTGCCCGGCACACTCCACTGAAACTGCTCTTCTCTCCATCACAAACTCTCTACTCTGTTCGTACCGCCTCCCTCTCTCCTGTCCTAATTGCCTTTGACACAGTTGACCACTCTATTCTCCTGTCCTCCCTTGCTGACCTGGGACTCTCTGGCACTGCTCTTGCCTGGTTCTCCTCCTTCCTCTCCGAGCGCACATACCTGGTGTCCTGGCATGGCTTATCTCTGACCCTTGCCCTCTTTTGATTGATGTACCCCAAGGCTCAGTCCTGGGATCGCTCCTGTTTTCTCTCTACACCCGCTCTCTGGGTCCCCTCATCTCCTCCCATGGCTTCTCGTCTTACTTCTATGCTGATGATGCCCAGATCTTCCTCTCCTTTCCCACCTCCGACATTCCCTCCCGTATCTCTATCTGTCTCTCGGCCATCTCCTCCTGGATGCACTCGCATCATCTCGAACTTAATCCCAGGTATCAGCAACATGACTAGGTAGCCCCTTCCATAGCGACACCACTCTGTGTGAAGAAGTGTCTCCTACCCTCTGTCCTGTCTCCACTTTATTTTCAGCTTTGTCCTCTGGTCCTGGGTTCTGTGCTGCTCTTAAAGTATTGCTTAGGGTTAACTTTGTCAACTTCTTTAAGATTTTAAAGACTTCTATCGAGTCTGCCCTTTATTTTTTGTTCTAGGCTAAACTCTGACAATGTGAAGCACATACTGTGACCTATCAGATGTTGGTGCTTTTTCTGCGTGTGATTAATACCTTTAATTCGCTGTCGCTGTTTTGTGTCCAACTTGTGTCCAACCACCATGCCTAACATCATAAAAGTAAACAAAAATGCCCAGAGCTCTGAGCTGCTGAAAGCTGCCATTGATTTACATGTTCCTGCTAGGTGTCTCACACAACAGCTGTGCTTTCCAACACTTTGTGCAAGGTATTCAACATTGACAGGGGCCCAAAAGGGAGTTATAGCATGACTTGTTTTCACCACATAATGAACTCATAATAAGAACATGCTTGAAAAGACAGGGATTATGGACTAATATTCTGTCACACTTTATGTATCAAAATAACACCTTCGAAGTGTGTTTCTTGGCAAGGGCATGAGGCAAAAAGAACAAAGTTAACTTGCTAGAAAGGTACAAAAAGAACTTTAGGATATGTACGTTCTAAAAAAGAGTGATTTGTGGGCTCTTAAAGCAAACCCTTTGTATAACCATTGGGAGACAACAGCATTATCAGCAATGGCAACATAATGGAGTCAGAACAAATATTGCAATATTGTGGACAGTAGCA